>NW_007726244.1:778246-780189 GCF_000696425.1 Galeopterus variegatus
AGTGCCATTAACAATTCAGTTTCACAGCAGCACTAGCCATGTTTCATATGCTCAGTCGCCACATGCGTTAGAATGAGCATTTCCTTGGTCTCAGAAAGTCCTATTGGACAGCGTTGACACAGACAGTCCTTGCCCTCAACATGTAAACTGCTAGTGGGACAAACAGGACGGCAACAAGAAGAACCAAGACAAATGATAAGTTAACAGGTTGTAAAAAAAAAACCCAGCAGCTGCCTGGTGGAAAGAAAGACAGCAGGAGAGGGGGATATTTAAGATGACCCCTTAAAAATGGGTGGGTTTTTCCTAAGCAAAAGAAAGGGAGGTCATTCCAGAAGCCCATAGTACAAGGATCCACAGGCAGAGGGGCTCAGGGGCATGAACGGGGACGTGTGGGAGATAAGCTGAAAGGGCTCGGTGAGGCCAGAATTCCTGGCAGAGGACTGTTCCAGACTCCTTGGACAGTCAGGTACAGGATACCTGGGAGCCTGGAGGGGAAGCAGAGACAGGCCACCGGAGAGAAAGACACTTGATAAAAGACCTTGATGGATGATGGACACTGGCAGAAAAAGAAGCGAGAGAACAGACACCCGGAAGCAGATATATGACAGCTAGGGGATGACGCAGGCTCAAATTCAAAGCACCCAGGGTGTTCACAAAAGCAGGATCCCCTGCCCTCCTAGAGTGTAAGTAACGAGAAGGAGAAACCCACATTTGCTTGGTGTTTGGGGGTGGGGGGCTCAAGGACTAAGCTCTTATGCCAGCACCTTTCACCCAGTAAAAGTCTGAACACCCCACTTCGAACCGGTGCTGTGCAGGTCAGTCAGCCTGATGGGCATTTACAGGTTCCCAGGTTGCCCCATTTCACTCCCACTGTTATGGGGCCAGAGACGTGGGTGTTCTGAGTTTCTACCCCACTGGCCAGCACCGCTCCCAGCCCAAATCAAAGTCTGTGTGGCTCTGTCACAGAAACCGTGCTTTGAAACCAAGGGGTCTACACTCTGTTCAAGTTCAGCAGGCTGCCTTCCACGTCCCTCCCAGGCCACCCACTGTGGGTTAAAGACTTATTTATGTACACTCTGGGGGCTCAGCGTGGAACGATTCCAGAACAGGGCCTTAACCAGGTGCTTAAGATGCAGGGCACAGCTGAGTTAATGCTATTGTAGGTGGCTCCACAAAGACTTGGATGCATTTCGGCAAACAGCTAATCATAAGAGCAGGAGGAGGGAAGAGGTGCAAAAAGTCAACCCAGCATTTACGGGGGTTCGTCCTCCTCCCACCCCCTGCCACGGGCACCATTGTGACAACTCGCTTCTATCTCCAATTAGCCTATTTTCAGCAACCAATACCCAATATGCTAGGTCCTCTATTCAAGCGCCTTTTATCTAACTTGCACATATTTTGCAGAAAAGAAAAAGAAGGAAAAAAAAGAAAGGATTTCTAAAGTGGCTAGGCCAAAAAACGAAGAGAATTGGTGAGGGAAGGGGGATGCTGTATTCAAGAACAAAGAAAACCCTGGAAACCCCTGAAAGGACCCTGCCTGCCTCTTCCCATTAAACAATCAAGAGCTGACCAAGTACTGAACATGTAGCTTGTAAGGCGTGCAAGAGGGCAAGGGGCCACACGGGGGGCCACACTCCTCCCCCCACAGTGTCCAGCCGTCCCCTTATCGCCAGCCTGCAGGACGGAGCAAGCCCTCTGCCTGTTTAAAGAGGAACTGTGGCGAGAGGTAGAAGGAGGGAGAAGCCAATCCGAGAAACAACTTCCTGACAGGCCGGCAGCTGACATTCTTAACTGAACACAGGATGTGCCAAGAAATTATCAAGCCTGGCTTTTCTCTCCCTGATAGATGACAAAGCAAAAAAAAAAAAAAAAAAAAAAAAAAAAAAAGAAAAAAAAAAAAACAAAACCCCACAATTTCGCTACCCAGGTTAGGAACTTTGGCA
>NW_007726244.1:780418-823964 GCF_000696425.1 Galeopterus variegatus
GGGCCACACTCCTCCCCCGCAGTGTCCAGCCGTCCCCTTATCGCCAGCCTGCAGGACGGAGCAAGCCCTCTGCCTGTTTAAAGAGGAACTGTGGCGAGAGGTAGAAGGAGGGAGAAGCCAATCCGAGAAACAACTTCCTGACAGGCCGGCAGCTGACATTCTTAACTGAACACAGGATGTGCCAAGAAATTATCAAGCCTGGCTTTTCTCTCCCTGATAGATGACAAAGCAAAAAAAAAAAAAAAAAAAAAAATAGAAAAAGAGAAAACGAAAAAACCACAGCCATACATGTCATAAATCACAACTTTTATTGAATGCTTCGCCACATAATAGCAACAGTCCAATTGAATAAAGACACCCTCTGTAAAGTACCCAGGGGAGACCACATCTTCCCCCAGCCCAGGTGGGCGGGAGGGAAAATAACTTGGAGACAGAGCAGGGTTTAGGGAAAGCAGATTCAGTAGTAGAGGCAGGTGGAGGTTTTTCTCAATTATTCTCGAAACACGGGGACGCTGAAGCCAGGAGGGCCACACAAGACAACAGCAATGTGGGAGTGAGGTGTTAGGGTTTTGTTTCTGAAGGGTCTGGGGTGGGTATATTGGATGAGGGGTCAAGCATGATGAAATAACTACCTCCGATGGGTCTGCAGAGCCCGTGCAAGTGGGTGGAAGCAAGATGCAGTGAGCGTCCCTGGCTGCTCCCTGCAGGGCCAGCGGTTCACCATGCTGGCATTTAACTCATGAAATATGCCCAGCCACTCACCACAGGTAACATTTTGGACCCGTGTTGGTGTGAGAAGAACACAGCTTCTACTTTTTATTGCCCCACCTGCTCCACCTCTGTTGCAGAGTCAGAGAGAGGGGTATTCAGTTTGGGGTAAGACCTTCCTCATGGGAGGTTGGTCCATTCCAGAACCTTCTCTCCAAGTGACCCACACACAAAGCTTGACACCCCTAAACTTGGTAAGCTAAGTAAGAAAGTAATTAAGTAAGAAATTCCCACCATGCCTCGATCCCTGAAGTGGGAAAAAGTGATAGGGTGAGAGGTTTTATCTAGTTCTACCCTCTTCCCTGCCCTACTTATCAAACAGAATAGCTTTTTTATGCAATGAAGAGCAAGGGAAGAAATGAATGCATTTCTTTTCAATTTGCAGAATCCAGAGAAATACATTTACGGTCAAACCTGTCTGAAGTATCTGTGGTAAAGATGACTACTTTCATAGGCAAGTCATTGTCGAGGTGAATAGGCACAAACCTCTGAGGTTTGTGTAGGCTGTCCACAAACATTTGCTGGACTGAACTATGCAGGGCCCTGTCACCTGGCCAGGGCGCCAGATTTCCTGCCCTTTCCCCGACACAGGATGCCAACAGAGTAGCTAGCCACAGTGACGCAATGTGAGAGAGTGGTGAAACAGTGCAGAAGCGTTTCTAAGGAAATGCCATGCAGAATTGGGTGCCCTGATTCAAGTCAGAGTTAAAGATTATCAGTTAAATACCTGCAGTCAGGCTGGATCCATTCTCTCCTTCTCTGACTCTATCCCAAATACCTTAAAAAGTCACTTATGGGTCACAGTGGCACCCAGAATGACCACGTGCTTCTCTCCCCTTGATTGGGGGTGCGGGTGGGGGGGAGGGGGCAGATGGGATCTTATTCACATGCAGGTCTTAGCAACAAACATGTCCTAAGGCAAAGGAGAAAAATTCTTGATTGTAGAAAGCAACTGAGATGCCACATTTTCCAGAAAGATTAAGACACTGTTTGCAAAATGTTTATGTTTAGCCAATGAGCTCTTGTAAACAGAAAGCTCTTCAAAGGAGTTAGGAAGACAATCACAGGCCTCAGAATTTTTACTTCTGCTCTCTAACTTACGGTGAATCAAAAATCACAACCTGAAAATGACTGCCAGTGAATTCTCCTAGTGGAAGTCTCTCCAATTGCAGAACACAGGGTCATGAGAGGTCAAGGTCTCACTGCCCAAAGGGACCTGAGTGCCGCACTGGAAAAGTGATACAGTGTGGTGGTGGTGGTGGTGGTGGTGGTAGTGGTGGCTGCATTGTGTTTAGGAAGCTATCACATGGTTCTGGAACACATTGTTGAGTTGAACTGAACCAATACTAAATCCTTACTGAAAGGGCCAATTAGCTTAGCTAGTTAGAGCGCGGTGTTTTAACACCACGGGCAACGGTTAGGATCCCCTTACCAGCCAACCACCACAAAATTAAAAAATTAAAAAAAACTTAATCCTTATTGAAAAAAAGTCTAAACGGACACTGGTTTGACCTGGAAAAAAGAGCAATGACCTGTATCGTACCTGGATTTGGCTCCCAGCCCACCACCTGCTGTCTGTTTGGCCCTGAGCAAGACGCTTCATTTCTTTGAGCCTTAAGTTTCCTCATCTATGAAATGGGATAATATTTCCAAGCTATTTTCTAGCTTTTCTCTGAGGATCAGATCGGATCAGATTAGATGTGAATGCGCTTTGTAAACCCGTAAAGGCACTAGAGGGATCAGTGTCAGGGACCTGCCAAGCAATTCTGAAATCATCACATGTGCTCTTCCTATCTCAGACATCCAGTCACGGGGCCTGAGGAGGAACCGGAGAGTAGGAACTCTAATCCCAGGTTGGCGGATCACCAAAGAGTGAAATCTTCTCTGAAGAAGATAAGGGAACCCACATATCATCTAATTAAAGCAAGCAGGTGAGCACAAGTTCAAAGACAGGACAGGCTGACTCAGCCTGCTGCTCCTGGGCGGCCAGAACAAGAATCGGCAAGTGTACCTTTACTGTGGGAATGGTGTCCTTCAGCTGTAAGGGCCACACGCATGGAAGGGAGAAGAAAGGGGGAAGAGGAGCGGAGCCATCCCTCATCTCTACATTTATCTCCTTTTTGTACCCAACACCACTCCCCATTCCCACCAGGCTGCTGCATCTCAGGGCCCCCCAAACACATTCACCCAAAGTGGCCTCTGTGCCTCTATTCTCACTTGGCATACCTTAAATCCACTGCCTTAAGTTGTTAACTGAATTCTTTTTTTTTCTTTTTTTCCTTTTTTTTGTCTTTTTTCGTGACCGGTAACAGGATCGCAACCCTCAGTGTCGCGCCCGCACCGCGCTCAACCAGTGAGCGGACCGGTCTCTATATGGGATCCGAACCCTCGGCGGGAGCGCCACCGCGCTTCCCAAGCGCCGCACTCTACCGAGTGTGCCACCGGGCCAGCCCTTAACTGAATTCTTAAGTGTCATAATGTTACATCTTCATATTCTCCTCCTTAGCTAGTCTAAGAAGCCCTCCCTGGCTTAACAGCCCCACTCCCCACCCCATGAACCCCTGGCCTCCACAGCCACTCAGAAATCCACATCATCGGGCACACAATCCTGTATTCTGTCACCATGTCTACATGCTCAGAAAGTATTTTCTAGCAGGGCTTTGTCCACCTGAATAGAAAAGTAAACTCAGCCTGGGAAGGTTGCTGATCCTACTGCCAGGAATGTAAATTTGCTGACCACTACGTTCCATGCCACATTCTCTGAATGTCTGACCCTCGATCTATTTCTCTCTTCCTTCCTCTCCCATAAATCTCATTTTCAACGTAATCATGCTGGACGTTCACAAGCAAACCTAACATTCAGTAAAGATACTACATTAACCTAGCCAAATCTAAACTCAGAGTTGTGTAAACACTAGGCACTCAGCAGCCACACCAGGAAGCTGTCAAGGACCAGGAACAGCAAAGAATAATGTTCGATCTGCATGGGGAGTTTTCAGGAGTGCCTTGAAGTCCCACTAGAGATGTTGAAGATGTGGAAACCAGGATGATCATTCCAACAACACGCAGAACTTGTGTTCCGGTTGCTGTCCTGCCTAAAGCACACCCCAAAGTCAACTGCACACAGAATAAATGCTAACTGGTTTCTTTGTTAGCTCAGTGATAAGCATCTTTTTAATGTTTGTATTTTCAGTAGGGTTCCTCAGTAGTTTGAATAACAGAAAAAGGGCAGAAAAAAAAATAATAAGGAAGTTGAAGTTGAAATGACAAATATCAGGATATGAGTTCAAGGGCTGAATGGGAAACCTTCGATCCTCAGTTAGGTTAAGTACTAAATTACCACACACCACTTGTGCCTGTGGTTGCAAAAATGCAACATAACTTCAAATGACATACCCTAAAACAATATAAGGTAGCACTGCCAGCCTATGATAATATGTTTCTGCATATAGCTTTTTTCTTTGTCTGTCTTTTATATTTTATGTAATTCTCCAATTGTCTGGTTGGGGTTTTTTTTGTTGTTTTTTGCTTCTCTGCTAGTCTACCTTACATGGCCAAAACACAGAACTCAAGCATATTTCTTAACATTTGATCTGTTTACTAAATTGCTGAGTAAACATGGTAAAGTGATGCCCGTCATCCATTCCAACCTCCTCCCCCCAAGCCTTTCTGTTATGCAGGATCTGGAAAATTAAGGATTACTATTTCAGATACCCTTGCAGCTAGGTATGAAAGGGTGTATTCTGTGCTTTGCTTCCTCTGGCAGGATGGCCAGGGAGATGTTTGGGTATTCTGCAGCAATATCGTGTGTCTCCGCTGACAACTCATGGAGAATCTATTCTGCTGGAGAAGATTGTGGCGGGGCAGCGACAGTAGTGGAGGCTTCCCGATCAGGACAGTGTGACTGTGATTCTGAACCTGGCAGCTGTAGTGTCATCTTCCCAATTTAGAGGGGGCTTCCAAATGACAGAAGAGGCAGTAGCTACTTGAAGACCAAGATCTGTTGCACTGCTCTGAAATTTGTTCCAAAAAGCACAACCTAGAGGTTTCTCTAGATCTCCTAATGACTGATTTCTGTAAGCACTTTAATGTCCTCAAATTCCTTTCTGTTTAAACTAGATAGGAGTAGATTCAACTCTCTGCAACTGAAATCGGACCAAAGCATGGCCTTTGTATTTGTTTTAAAAAATAGATCAATATCTTCATTTTAAAAGAAAAAAAAAAAGACCTGAAATTTCAGTTTTGTGTCTAACTGGCTGATAGACCCCAGGGCAAGGCACTTACTAATGTTTATTGGGCCTCAGTTTTCTCATCTGTAAAATGAGAGGTGAAACCAGGTGATCTTCAAGGCCCCCAACATGCCTAACATTTGGTGATTTTAAATCCAGGTGCTCTTTACTTTCATAATTCTGAATTTATTTTTGCAATCAATTAATCAAAATGTTTGATGCCTCTCAGTAGGAAAAAAGCTGTCTTATTTGCGTGGTAGCTTTCAAATCGTGCTCTGGAACACCAGATCTCTGAGCCAAGAAATTCCACTTTCTTTTTTTTTTTTTTTTAAAGATGACCGGTAAGGGGATCTTAACCCTTGACTTGGTGTTGTCAGCACCACGCTCAGCCAGTGAGCGAACCGGCCATCCCTATGTGGGATCCGAACCCGGGGCCTTGGTGTTATCAGCACCGCACTCTCCCGAGTGAGCCACGGGCCGGCCCAGAAATTCCACTTTCATCTGGAGCTGAGCATTTCCTCTGAAGAAAGGGGACAACAGTGGTAGAACTGGGTGGGTGGGTAGGGGTGGTGAATAATACTCCCCTATAATTTCTTCTAGAAACTACACAAGAAGCTATTGGTAGTACTGGTTTCTGTATCGCTTACATTTAGTTTTACAAGAAGTATTCATCCATTCTTTGTATAACAAAATAAACAGAAACATGCACAGTTTTGTTCTCAAATTTGTTTATCTTTATGTAATTTTTTCCTCCAGAAAAAAAAAATGAGTATATATCAATATGTTGACCATGATTACCTCTGTGCGGTGAGATTTCAGTTTTCATTTTAAGTTTCATACTTATTGACATTTTCCAAATTTGCCACACTTCTTAACCCCATGGGTAAAAACCCAGTGGAGAGTTTCCTCCTCCTGCCCTCCTTCCATGTCTGTGGCACTGATTTCTTGGAATGGTTACACGAAAAGTTCTGATTCTAAGGAAAACTATTTCCATCCTCAAACTTGGATAAATGTTAACCAAATAATATACACAGGTGGGTAGGTCAGTGTGTTGAAGATAAGAAGGTCAGTCAATAAATGAACCCTAAAGAGAAAGCTTTGCCAAACTACACTCAAGAGGGGTAGTTTAAAAAAAAATTTTAGTCCAAGTTGAGCCAAGAAACACATCTTTTAAAAATGAACCTTTACCGTTCAGCACAAATAAAAATGTTTACCATAAACACATATCATTTTTATAAAAAGTAGTCAATTTTTAAAAATTAAGTTAATCTCAAACTTCTGGTAAGGGTTTAAAGTAGAACCATTCTCATTATGGGGACAATTTAAGATAAAAAATATTTTTAAAGATATTATTAATAAGTACATATTTTATAAATATTTAGATATTTTAAAAGATGATGTATGAAATTATGATATAGGATATAGCACATTTGATATATAAGTTCATTTCAAATATATATAAAATCTCCTTTAAAATATCCGTAGCCTTTAGTCCAAAGTTCCCACTTCTAGGTATATGTCCTAAGAAGGCGATCAGAGATGTTGCTAAGAGGTTATGCATGAGGAAATTCCAGTGTTATTGTTAATAATAATAAATCATTAACAAACTAACAATTCAACAACTGGCTTTGGTCAAATGAAGTATAATCATAAGTCACAAAACCACACAGACAATAGAGATCATGCCATAAAAAACAGTAAACGACATAGGGAAAATACTCATGATATAGTTATAAAAGCGGGTGTGTGTGTGTGTGTGTGTGTGTTTTGCCATGAAAAAGGATGTAAGAAAATGCACCCGAATGTTAATGACAGTTATCTCTAAATGGTAAATATTGGTATTAGGAGGATTTTTACTTAATTCTTGTGGTTTTCCAAAATTTTCCCAAATTTTTGTCCCTAGAGGAGCAGGGCTGAAAGCAGTAATCAATGTTCTAAATAAACAAATTGCCCAAGTCTGTAAATGTCCAAGTTGGAGTCAAAAACGCTTTTTATCACAGACCAATCTCGTTACTTTACCCCATCAGCTGTCTGAATGGAACAAACATTACGCACTTGCCGTGTGTGTAGCTAAAGGAGTGTTTTATGCTGTTTTTTAATTAATTAATTTGAATCACGAGCATTTGAAATGTGACTATTTTATGGGGCTGAAATTTACATTTATCCCCTTTTTAAAAGCCTATTTAGCAAATTAACAAAACAGCAACACTCAGGGAAGCTATAGAGCCTACCCGCCTGAGTCATACACAAAGTAGTGACTATGTAATTGACCTCACAGACTTCTCCTGAGAATCAAATAACATTGTCTTGTAAAGAACTCTGGAAAAAATAAAATGCTACATAAGTCATAGTGAAATACTATTATTATCCTTAAAAGTCCGACTGTTTTGAGACTTCGATAAAGAGTGGTTTTGTTTGTTTGTTTTTTAACTCTGGTGAGGTTATTCACATCCGGGCACTGAGAGATCTTCATGTCCTGATCCTCAATGCAAAGCTCTGTGTGACCATGGCATTGAGCATCTCTTTGCCCAAAGGGTCCATAACTTTCCCTGTGTGATCCATGAGCCCACGGGTTAGAAACGCAGTTCACAGAAGGCAGATCGATGCAACTGGTGCTGATGAGTTTTATCTAGTCATCAAAGCAGGCCTAGCAGGATCTCTACTTAAAACCTAACAGAAACATTCTGAGATCAATTGGCCATCACTGAATATTCTAGAGGTCTCATTCCAGGGCAGATTGTTTTAGGGCTAAATCCTGACAACACCTGCCCCAGGACCTTGGTCTCTTTTGGCAGAAGAACATCAAAGAGCAAGAAAGGCAGCAGGTGGGACAGCAGCCTCAGGTCAAACACTGGAAGCCAAAAGGAATTTTTTAAAGGGCTCATTTTCCCAGGGAACTCCCCTCCATTGTTGGTGGGAATGTAAATTGGTACAGCCATTGTGGAAAACAGTGTGGAAGTTCCTCAAAGAACTAAAAATTGAATAACCCCTATGACGCAGCAATCCCACTACTGGGTATATACCCAAAGGAAATGAAATCAATACACCTAAGAGACACCTGCACTCCCATGTCCACTGCAGCACTATTCACAGTAGCCAAGAGGTGGAATCAACCTAAATGCCTATCAATGGATGAATGGATTCAAAAAAACCATTATACACACACAATGGAATACTGTTCAGCTATGAAAAAAGAAAGAAATCCCATCATTTGCAGTAACATGGATAAAACTAGAGACCACCACGTTAAGTGAATTAGGCCAGGCACAGAAACAAATACTGCACGATCTCACTTTTGTGGAAGTTAAAAAAAAAAAGTGGTTTTCAAAGAAGCAGAGAGTAGAATAAAGTCTAACAGGCGGGGAGGGGAGAGGAGGGGAGGCAGGGGACGGAGGGGTGAGGAGAAGTGGTGGATTAATGGGTACAAACCTACACTATCTTCCCTAAGAGAATCCATGTACCATATATGTGTGTATTAAAACAATACACTATACCCCACAAATAAATACAAATAAATGTTAAAATTAAAATAAAGGGGCCCTTTCTCCCTACAAGACTCTGTGATATTGCAAAACAGAAAGGCATTTCTTCCATTTGGAAAGAGGTATGTAAGCCAGCCCATTACTGATTCAAATTGTCCTTTCCGCAATCTATCTGAATTTGTCATATTCTGCCTAAATGTTTAAGATACTTTGATTAAAAGAGCAAACAGCAGCAACAATAACAAGACCTTGGGCGCCAAGGCAGGCCTGAGCAGGAAAGGACGCACGAAGTCCCCCTCTCCTCCTGACTGTGGCTTTCATAACTACCCAAACTGATGGTCTGAAATTAACTCACTCAGTTAATCATTCAAACCCATGGGCTGGGCAAGTTTTAATGTTTCAATGTTGGTTTACAATTAACCCAGCAATAGTGTTTTAAAGTGTTTGATTTTTAATTAGTCTATTGATTTACCAGTCTGGTTAACAATACTTTATTCCCATGTCCTTTATTCTGTCTTCTCCTCTTGTTAAGAAAGGAACAGTGGAGGTTACTCTGGCTCTTTTCTCCTCTGAGCCACTCCAGACTACGGCCCCCTCCCTCCCCAGGGACACAGGATATTCTGTTAAGAACACTAGGCATGAAGCCTGAACACCTGGATTCCGCATGGCCTTGGGCAAATTAAGGTAACCTCTCTGTGCCTCTGTTTCTTCATGTATAAAATGGGATGACAGCACCTAGTCACGGGAATGGTGTGGCAATTAAACAAGAGGACTCAGAAAATCCCTCAGATCAGCGCCTGACACAGATGTGGGCCCTGGGCTTCTCTCTTCCCTTCCTGGGGGATTCAGAAGCTGTCTAAATTCTTAATCTGAACATTTCAATATCTTCCTTTGCAAAACCAAGAGAAGTTGGGAAGGTGTTGTGCCCCATAGAATACTCTCTAGGAACAAAACCAGAATGAATGACTCATCAACAGGAGGAGGGTCCCTTTCCCTGGCAGATCTGGGCATGTCTATTAAATAAAGACATGTCCAACCTGCTTTATTCCTAGGAGAGCAAATGGGCTCAGAGACAGAAAGACCCTTCTCAAGGACACACTGCTCAGCAGTGAGAGGCAAACGGGGCTCAGAATCCATGGTCCCTGAACTACACCTGAGGCCCCTCTTGCTACACTGAGTTCTTATCCATTTCCCCCCTGTGGGTTGATGCACGGCATGAGGAAGGGTCCACATGCGTCCAATGACTCCTGCTGCAGTTCTCACACAGCCGGATGGGGAGGAAAGGTCGGCACACAGTGATGTTTCATATCCCAGTTGCCAACCTTCTAGGACACCTTCCCCTTCCTTGTCTCTCTAGTAAACTCCTATCCATCCTTCAAAGCCCAAGTAAGAAAACAACTCCTACCGAAAGTCTTCCCTGACAATCCCCTTCTCAGTTCACCCACCAGCACCCGTCATCTACCCCTAGAGCTCTGTTACCGTAGGTACCTATGTACCTAGTACATAACTTCAACCTGCCCCTCACCTGCCTATATTCTAATTCTGTGGTTATCAAGCTTTTTAATGTCATGACACCTTTACACTCTTAAAAAGCAAGGACCACCAAACAGCTTTTGTTTATGCATGTTATATCTATCAATATTTACTGTATTAGAAATTAAAATGGAGACATTTTTAAACACAGGAATACATGCATTCCATTAGCCATTAGAACAATGATGTCCACACAGGTCATGGAGCCTCCAGAAAATTCCACGGTACATTCACGAAAGAATGAGAGTGAAAAGACAAAAAGTCTTAGAATCATTTTGAAAAAAGTGTTGATGTCACAGACCCCTTGAAAGGATGTCAGAGATACCCAGGGTCCAAAACCACAATTTGAGAACCACTGTTCTAGTTCATTCATTTGCATGATTTCTGTATTCTGGGAGGTGCTTGAGGGCAGGATCTGTATCTTATATATTTCTGTGTTCCTGGTGCCCAAGCTGGT
Organism: Galeopterus variegatus; assembly: GCF_000696425.1. Lineage (NCBI taxonomy): Eukaryota > Metazoa > Chordata > Mammalia > Dermoptera > Cynocephalidae > Galeopterus > Galeopterus variegatus. Next base: position 790,888 of record NW_007726244.1, read on the forward strand.
GAACTGCCTTAACCTCCCCTCTCTGAACTCACCTAAGACCCAGGTACCCTTCCAACCAGCTGTGACTCCATGTCATTGGAGGAGAAATCACTGCCCACTCCATCTCCCCCTCAGGCCTCCAGGACGCTGCACAGCTGGGAGGGGGGTGGTCTGGTGGGTGCCTCCATGCACAGGCCTTGCAGTGGTGACCCAGCCCTCTTCTGCAGGGAAGCTTCTCCGCAGATAAGCAATGCAGAAGATGAGCACTCACGACATTTACTTATATGCTTCTCCCTGGAGAACTGAGACCACCTTACAGGTAGGGATATAAAATCTTCTGATCTGCTTTTCACCGATCCCCCTTAACAAGCCTCCAGGGAGGGACCCAGGAGCTGGGTCTGCTGTTCCCAGATGACAGGAGAAACTTGAAGTAGCACCAAGGCAAGGGGCTGTTCCAGGCCTGGCGAGACAAGCCATGGAAGCAAAGCCCCCCCAGGCCCAAGACTTTCTGAATCCTCAGCCACAACAAAGGCATCACAGGGACCAGTTCTCGAAATGCCCTGTGAAAATGCCCAGCTACATCTGCACTACCCTGCCTTCCTCTCCCAGCCACACTCCACCTCCATCTACCACCCACTCACAGTCTTCCACCAGCCGCCAGTTTCTCATTTTCTCTCCTGATACAACTTACATTTTTTTTTGAAAAAAAAATTTTAGTCAAGATTCAGGAAAACACACCCACGCATTCTTGTTCATAAAGCGTAAAGCCGTCCCCTCAGCAGAGCTCTGTCTCTGCTCTACAACCGACAACAGAGAAGAGGGGAATGCCATTTTTATACCAAAATGCTGCCTCATTCTTACCCTACGAGGCCCCTACCTGGGTGTGTGTTTGCAAGTCTAATTTGGATATCACTATTTGAATACACTTTCGAGCTGGGAAAACAAGCCAATAGTTGAGAGGATCCAAGGCAAACTCAATCTGACAGCCGTAGCCCTGACGGCTGCCAAGTCTGATTGACTAGTTGGATATATTTAGACATGGGGGAGGGGGGATAAAACACTGTTGTGCCTCTGAACTTAAGAATACCGTGTTGGTAACGAACGACGGGCTAGCAAATAAACAGCCGACAGCCATTCAACTCCATCATCTGGCATCCCAAGCACAGGATCCTTGCCTCAGTAAATTACACGGAATTTCAAAAACCGCCCACGCTATCGCAAAAAAAAAAAAAAAAAAAGGCAATTAGAAAGGGTTCTGCTGTGGCATTCCTCACGATTATTCTTTAGAAATAAACAAACAAGTAAATATGATCTGTTCCTTTGCTCTCCCCACCCCTTACTCCTCCCCTCTGCTTTTCCCTCCTGGGACAAACCGAATATCCAGCAGATGCAAGGACAGGGTTACTCAGGTCTAAGTCTTGGACCCTGGGCTACTGCTTTTGCAAAGGTTCTGTTTTAAATTTGGCTCTCTCCACCATTAACTGCTACATGCGTAAAAATAAAAGTTGGGGTTGTTTTTTTCTTCTTTCTTTCAAGGGATGAAAACACTGACTTAGAGTAGGGTGAGGCAGCCAGAGTAATTAATCACAGAACATGTCACTGAGTAGTTCACGCACATTATCTCTTTAGGGGAAAGAGGAGTGGAAGAGAGCCCAGGCTGGGGACACAGACACACTCGAGCACACAAACCAACCCTTCTGGCCACTACGGACCTGGGGCAAATGGATTCACCTTCTGTCGACCTCAGTTTCCCAAACTGAGAGGTTAGGAGAATAATACCCACCATTGGGAAGATTCATTCATTCATTCATTCGACGAACATTTATTGAGACTCTATTATGTCCCAGGCATTATAGAAGACACTGAGATACACTGAGGAATAAAATAGTCAGACGAGATGGGCTGTATGAAGCTGTGGACGGCACCAGGAATACAGTAAGCGCTCAGTATGTGGGAGCTAACCTCCCACTACAACCCCCGTTTGCTCGTCACCAGCCTCTCCCCCCATTTCCTCCTCACGTGGCCTTCATTTGGCTCTTCCAGTCCACTGAGCTTGCGCTGGCCATTTCCTCTGCCGAGAAGGCTCTTACCACTGCTCCTGATTTAACTCTGTTCCTGAGAAGTCATTCCACAGAGACACCCTCCCTAATGCCTCCCAGTAAAGGTCCTGTGTTCTCATGTCACCCTCCACTCTTCCTCCTTACACTTACCACAAGTGGTTACCAGTCAGAGAGTGGTGCTGATAACACCAAGGTCAAGGGTTCGGATCCCTGACCGGCCAGCAGCCAAAAGAAAAAAAAAAGTGGTACTGATGGATCTATTTGTGGGATCAGTGTAGTGTCTGTCCCCCACACATTTCTGCACGCTCCATGCAACAGGAATAGTGTCTTCCTTCACTACTGAATTTCCCCTTAGCATTTAGAAAAGTGGTAGTAGGTACCTAATGCATACTTGTTAGTGGAATGGATGAATGAATGAATGACAAAAACAGCCATTTAAAGGAGGTGTTCAGAGGCCTCTCCTACAGTTCTGGAAACATTATGATTTCACAAACTAATCCCAAGGCAAGAGATATTAACCATTGTGCCCCAATTTTCTCATCTGCTAAATGAAGTTCTGGTAAACATTCACGACCTTTGGATTTTTTTTTTTTATTAAGTCTCAACACAGAATACATTATTCTGCACATGGCTGAATCTTTGAAGATAGCAAATATTTTCTTATGAAATAAAAGTAAGTTAGTTGGGTATCAACTGTTAACAGACAGGAAGTGCCGCAAGGTCTGAAAAACAGGGGGTTTTTGGTTGTTGCTGTTGTTGTTTTAAGTATAAATAAATCGAGACTTTTGTTTTGGGCAAAAATCCTGTGCCATGGCAGATAAAAGCCAGCAATGCTAAAAAGGAAACAGAAAAAAAATGAATAAATAAATACCCCAGGCATCCCGGGGCAACATGTCCGGGTTAGCAAAGCAGAAAGGACACACAGTCCCAAAGAAATCCTATTGTTTCTGTTTTCGGGACAAGACTCAATCCCAAATGAGTGCTCTGGGCTCACAGGAAAAGAGACCAGGAGTCCTTTACACCAAACATTCAGACATTCAGGACCCAATCCTATGTTTCCACGGTACCATTTGGTGGTGGGGGGTGTTTATTTCCTTTCAGGGGTGAAGAAGCAGGAGTGGGGACAGGGGGTGTCACGGAGGTGATGGTTACTGTACGGGTAGAAAACAGGCTGAAATGCAAGCCCATTAGAGAAACAGAACCTTAATTTATCAATTAGACGCCATCTGTGGATTGTGTTCCCTGAAATAATTGTTGAATTTGACAATGCACTGCAGCTTTACAAAGTTTCTGCCATCCTTGATGCCGTTTAATTAAATTTCTGCACTTAACTTTGATTGCACTGAAAGCACTGATGCCTTCCCCAGATTGAGTTCCTCGGCCACCTGCTGTGTTGGAGCCAAGTGCGTTTCCAGAGCAGGGGTAAAATATGTATTTTCTTTTATTTTAAGCCTCGTCTTTTCTCAGCCTTTAACCAAAGGGAATCAAGACTCCTGCTGTACAGGAGAGATGGTGTCTCCAAACCCAGCCAGCCGAGCCTTCAGTCCCTCACCACCTACACGAGGTCTTTCTGTTCTTTTATTGTGTCTCACAGAGAAAATTAACAAAACAGAATCCCAGACGGTTACCAAAATGCAGAGAAGCGGTTTAAAATAGAACACAATAATTATCACATAAAGCAACCAAGAATGCAATTTCAGGTGGGAGCTGTTTCTGCTCCCGAAATCGCCACCTAGAAGAAAACTGCAGGTCAGCACAGGGATGGAGCCCCACACCCACAGAAAGCCTGGGGCCTGGGGTCCACTCTAGCTGGCCGATCTAAACAGAGCAGCCTGGGCAGTGCTGTTTCTCACCTGCCTGCTTTAAGAGAGACAATGACCCCCACCCACATAGGGCTTCCCATCAGCCTTCACTTATTATGTTTTTATTGTGGCAAAATATACATAACATAAGACCACCATTCCACTTTCTGCATCTATGGATTTGACTATTCTAGGAACCCCATATAAGTGGGATCATGCAGTGCTTGTCCTTTTGTGTCTGGCTTATTTCCCTTAGCATAATGTCTCCAAGGTTCATCTATGTTGCAGCATGTGCCAGAATTTCATTCTTTTTTAAGGTTGAATAATATTCCATTATATGGATAGACCACATTTTGCTTACCCATTCATCCACTGATGGACATTTGAGTCATTTCCACATTTTGGCTACTGTGAATAATGCTGCAATGAACACAGATGTACAAATATCTGTTCAAGTCCCTGCTTTCAAATCTTTGTGTCTATAACCAGAAGCAGGAACTGCCGGATCGTATGGTTAATTGCATGTATAACTTTTTGAGGAACCTCCATAGTGGCTGCACCATTTCACATTTCTACCAGCCATACATAAGGGTTCCAACAGCCTTTATTTTTAAATGGAAACTTTACAATTATAATTCATGCACTTGGGTTGAATACTGCCCTCTCCAGACTTTTTTTTTTAATACAAATATGCTATGAGTGGTATTACATGAAGACAAACACTTTAGAATGAATCTTTTTCAAGTAGGAAATATCACAGGGGTGGCAGGTAAAATAAAGAATGGGGGAAAGGCACAGCTAACAGACATGAAAAAAAAACTTAGCGTGTTTCTATCCCTAGAACCACATGGCTTCTCCAACTCAAAACCTCAGGTTCAAAGATTTATGGACTAAAACTTCAGAACTATAAAATAAAATTCTCAGGAAATGCCACTGCTACAGTCAATGGATCATTACAACAGCCACTTAGCAAGCCATAAACTCACTGGGAAAACAGAATTGGGTCAGATATTAATTTCCACAATGGGCAGGGTGACTAGAGACAAGTTACTTCACCATCTCCCTTTTCAGATCATCTGTGAGCTTTCATCTCAAGAGTGCCCTACGGTCCTCGGTGTAGGGAATAAAGCTTGCTGCTCCCCCAAATACAAGAAAAGATAAGACTTACCATACCCAACACTATTATAGAAGAAAATTTAAACAGAAATGAAATTTACATTTAATTTAAATGTCTTAGCCCAGCTCTGCTTCTAAACTGCAATTTGGTTTCCATGTTCATTCTCTTGACAATTGGAAGTCAAGTTTATTTCCTGCCACCACTGGGTTCCATGTGGTTCTAGTAGCTATCCACATCCACACAGTTCTGGGGCCCCGGTAAAGTGAAGGGTTTGCTCAGTTCCTGGAGGAAAAATCAAGATCACAGGACACTAAGGTATACCCCCTTCCTAATAGCCAATTATCCAGTGCCAGAGATCTATTCTGGCTTTTCCAGGAGAGCTCAGTTTTAAGTATTTTCTAATTTTTGACAAAGATAGTTTGCAGGATATATAAGATAATGGAATTTCATTGTTCTACTTTTGTAAAGCTGACCACACACGTATATAAATAAGTTGACTCGGGGGAGGGATCTCACGCTTTAGATTCAGAAAGTATGTTAACTGTTCACACATGCACCTCATTCAGTTCAGCTGAGACCCCTTCAGAAGGGAGGAAGATGGGAGAAACTTCGGACCTCCCCCATATCCTCAGTTAATATTCTACTCGTTAAAAACCATAGCAAATTTTATGGACAAGTTATAACCATCAGAATTAAGCAGTTCACACAGAAATCTCCATCTTCACCTTAACCGTGTGGCATCTAGGCATCCTGTAATTAGCCTCTGCTGAATGAATATTAAGTTGTGTGGAGATACAAAGGGTCAATTATATCACCAAATGAAGAAAAGAGAAGACACTTGTCTTAGCCTCTGGTTTTGTCTTAAATTAACTTTTAATATTGAACAAAATGTTACATTCACTTTTTCTATATTCTAAAATTTTTCTTCTGTGGAAGCAATGAGATATTTTAAATTTTTAATAGAACTAAGAAACTGGAGAAAAATCACTCCATGAGCATAAAGCCTAGTTCTGACATTGTCTCTTTATGGGTTTCCATGATCATCCAGAAATAGCACCCACCTCACTGCTACCAGATTAAACTAGCTGGGACCCTGTAGCCCTCAAATACCAGGAAAGCATTCAGGGACAAGGGGCAAGTCATCTCTGCAGCTGGAAAGTGGACCTCAGAGCCCCCGGACAGGTATTCCTCTCTCATGCTGATCCCTAAGCCACCTTCTGCTTGGCCCTCAGTACTCTACCCAGAAGCCAAAACCCAGCAGTTGAGAGACCCTAAACCAACTGCTGAGCAGCCTCTCCTGGAGATCAGAGGCTCGGAGAAAAGTTAGGAGAAGGTAAAATTGTTAGAGAAAAAGTTTCACCTGTTGCACCCCTGGGCCTCAGATCCTTTGTGAAGCAAGGCTGGGTATAAATTCCACTGATATTCAATCAAATGCAAAAGCGCAAGCCTAGGACGGCAACCCCGCTCCTTCCCTAACTCCTAACATCTCAGTCTGTGGAAGACCCAGCTCACTCCAAGTGGCTGCAGACATCTGGCTTCTGAAACCCCCGGCAGAACAAATCATAGAACCTCCAGTTCCTCCTCACTTGTTTTAAGCAGCCATTTCCTCACCACGTGTGAAGGCAAAGAGCTTTCTGGAAAACGGTGTCAATGGCACTTCTCTGGCGCTGAACCCTGGGACAGCGTGTGGGGATTTCCTAAGAGATAATAGAGGGCCAGGCTCTCCAAGTTGCCAGTGAGGAGTTTCCCAGATTACCCCAAGTCACAAATAAAGGTACTAAGTGACATCACATGGGGTGGGGAGCTTAGCAGTGGGTGACAGGATAAGGCAGTGACTAAGAGAACACTCAAAAGAGAATAAAAACCATGGCTGACCGGTTAGTTCAGTTGGTTAGAGCGTAGTATTATAACACCAAGGTCAAGGGTTTGGATCCCCGTACTAGCCAGCCACACACACACACACACACACACACACACACACACACACACACACACACGCACAAACCAACAAAAACTATATTCACTGCAAAAGAAAGTAGAGTAAGCCAACCGTAAAGAAAATTGTAGTGGGGTCACAGAGGGCTCAGCAGGGCTCCAGCTTGAGCCTCAACAACAAGGACTTCCCAAGGGCAGGCAGCAGCACATGCTACAGCTGCCAGGACCATGCAGACTGGGGTGTCACCAGCTGACCATAGCCACCCGACTGCAGATACAATCCTCCTCCTCTCTAGGACTGGGCACATACCCTGCCATCAAACACTCTCTATAATGTCACTACCAGTTGTTAATGAGGGCCATTCACACAACCTCGGGGGAGAGGAAGACGTCCATTTTACAGATGAAGAAACAGAAACTTGGACAGGGAAGTCTCTGCCCAGAATTACAGAAGGTGGCAGCTGGATTTGGAGCCCTTGTGTTTCTGACTTCAGGCCTGTGCTCTTCACTATCGGCCCATTCTCTCTCCCCTGCAGCCGGACTCATAAGAAGATTAAAACACCCACACCAAGTCAGAACAAAGGTGTGCCACAGTGGGGACCCAAACAGCTTTTCATTGGGAGGCTCTCAGTAGAGATTTTCCCCACTCATCCACCCCAAACAGGGGGACCTAAAGGGTCCAGAAACTGGAGAGCGTGGATAAGAAGCAAGACCAGGGTCTGGCCAGTTTGCTTAGTTGGTTAGAGTGCAGCCTTACAATACCAAGGTCACGGGTTCAGATCCCTGTACAGGCCAGAAACCAGAAAAAAAGAAGCAAGACCATTCCTCCAGGAATGGCTGGAAACGTGAAGGGACAAGGCCTTTGGGATGGCAAGACTGCCTGTTAACCTGGTGTGAGGAGCAGTCCCTTTTCTCCTACCCAAGTTTGGATGAACAGTGGCGTCAAGGGACTTCTGTGGGTGAACATAGTCGCCCTCCATAAAACCCATCTCTAAGTATTAGGAACACCCCTCCAAGGACCCTGGCAATATATCACCCTCGATTTTACCTACAATCTTCTTGAGCATATTTACATTTCAATATGTACAACACTTTAGCTATAACTTCTATAAAACTGTTGCAAGTGCTATGAAAATCAACTCTTGTTTCACTTGTCCTAAAACTATCTTCTTCAAGCCTTGTACTTCTGGTATTCAAGGGATCACCAGGTGACCTTTAGTCTTTTAACCTCTCTGGGCCAGCTCATGTGCATAATGAAAACTTTGCTCCAATGACTCTCAAAGGTCCACTCAAACTCCAATGATTAGGATGCCACATCCCATATTCTCTGTCCTAATACACCACTTTGACACTCTCCAACCTCTCCAATCTCACTTTTCCAAAAGATCCTGTACATAAGTGATGACTTTCTAGGGTGACCACTAGCTCATACGATGGACGCCTTTGTGTATGTTAGAAAAAGACAAGACGCTCCTTTCTCCAAATGGACATGGCTCACCTCAGAGCAGACTGTAGCTGATAAGGCTCCAACTACTGACTCGCATCATTAAACCCAGCAAACACTTAACCTTAAACATCTCTGCAGTCTTCAGAAATCCAACTTCAGCCTGGAGAAAAATGCCTGAAGGAGTCATTCTGGTTTTACAGGTACAAAATGCTGTTCAGAAAGCACACACACATACACAGAGCACACAAAGAAAAATCCAAAGTTTTTCTTCCCTTTGCCCTCAATTTTTCACTGGTGCTTTTCTTTGGGGGAAGGGGAGAAACAGTTGCCAAAGTCCATAACAGGGAGCCTTGTGACCCCCTTTGAAGCCAACCCCACCAAGTATGAGTCCGTTGAACAGCAGCCCCACAAGCTACCTCCTGTGGGTACCATCCAAGACAGAAACAGGAGAGCGTGAATGTGGCCAACTGACCCCAGAAAGGAGATGGCTGCACAGGAATCCTGGCTGAGCTATTGAGTCCACTAAGGTCAAAAGTAAGGCCAAGGTTAAGGTCAAACACTCAATCAAGAAAAACAGCAAAGCACCTTCAGCTCATCCAAAAAAAAAAAAAAAAGATTTATTAATCTGAACAGCAAGCATTTCTCCCTTGAGCATTTTCTCTTCCTATTTTCTGATCCAATCTTTGTGAATGAAAGCACAATCCTCTTACTGGATAAAGGAAGACACGTACACAAAAGCCCCTCAACTGAAAAATCAAGTCCGGCAGGTCGTGATTTCACCTTTAAGTGAACAGGATGTGGCCACAAAGGCCTGAAAAAGGAGCCGGTGGCGCAGCTCCCACTGGCGTCATCGTTAATAAGTAAGCGGCAGCAGCCTGTGCAAAGCTCTCCTCGCCCTGGCAAGCACATTGACCGGGGCTGAGCAAGCACGACCCACCAGTGCCAAGAAAACACAGGTCTGGGGCAGAGTGGGAGAGGAGGTCACCATGCACTGCCCAAGTGAGACGTGGGTGGCTGGATCCAGCTCTGAAGCTTAGAATCCCTAACCAACCCCTTCTATGCCACGCTGACCACTTCTTAATGTTTTCCCCACAGGTGGCAAAGCCCGACTCTAGGGGTGTCAGGGGTCCTAGAACTTAAGGCCATCAGAAGCCATCACTCCAGAGATGAGAAGTTTAGAACTGTAAAGAGGGGTTCGGAGCTGCAGCCGCCTGGCTCTGCATTTCTTGGCTGCCCAAAAAGGCAGTGAGGCAGTTCCTCTGCTCAGGGAGAAAGGGGGCCCTTTGTGACAGTGAACAAGACTGTCCTCAAGGAGAAACAGGGCCAGGCCTGCTTGTTTTTTCAGGAAGGCCTGAATCATTAGGGAGAGAGCAAGCCCCGAACATACCAGCCAGGAACAAATCAGCCTGGAAAAGTGGGGAAGGGTTGGGTGAATGGACCCGAGCATCTGGCCCAGGAGGTGCGATGCTGCCGTGTCTCAACTCGACCAAAATAACCACACCAATTTGCACACGAATAAGCAAACACAAAACTCCAAAGCAAGGACATTCAAAACCGAAAGCAGCTGCTAATCACCTGTTTTAATTTTTTTTTCTTAAATTAGCTGCAACTAAGAATTTTCAAACTTTCAAGTACAATACACAGCTTAACATTTTCATACACCTGTAAAACCACTAAGTTAAATCCCATTACAAAAGACTCCAACTTATAAAGGAGCAGTTCAAATACAGTTCTTATCAAACACAAACAATGGAAAATGATTTAGGCAGAGAACATCAGTCACTGGAAATTAACATTTGAAAAAAATTTTTTTACATAAAAACCATCTGTGTATTGAGACAGTGCACTCTGCTAAACCACAGGCCTAATTAAAGAACTAGGAACCAAGGCATTACATAGTAATGTATTAAGTTTTGTGTGTTTTCTTTCTTTCTTTTTTTTTTTTTTTGAGTCCTGCTGAAATCTTATCAATACAGAATGTGTTGTCCTTTCTTCTCTGTAAATCTAAAATGATGTCTATGTCAAATTGCTGAGAGCGTTTGTGGCTGACAGGCAAAACACAACTTGTCTTAATCTGGGGTGGTTCTCCTGTGCCAGCATCCCACCCAAGGATATCCGCTTAAGAGTCCAAGCAGGGCACAAAAGAACCAAGAAGATAAAAATGAAGAAACATGCCCACTGGGAAAGAAGTCATGCAAAGGTGGTATGTACGGGGCGCATGGTCCAGAATTAAAAATACTGTATAACATCTTTTTCCCCCAGTCACTCTCTCTTACCTGAGCAAAGGATAAAAAAGACAAATTAACAGCTGTCATCTAAATGGCACTTTACATCATTCAAAGTACGCAGTGGATATCTTAGTTGATGCACCCAGCAACACAGTGACGTGAAGATAAGGAAACTAAGTCTCAGAAAGGTTAAGTGGCATATCCAGGGTCACTGGATTAAAAGGCAGACCAGAACCTGGAACCCAGCCAGGCCCTGCCTGCCCCAGTGCTTCTCAAAATAGCACTGCCAGAACAGGGGAGGGGGTTTGGCCCAGCCCTTGGAGCAGAAGAATCATGTGTCTGAACAACAATGACCAAGAATCAGCATGTGATTGTACTTCTTCATGAGTCTGTGTTTTGAGAGTAAAGACACAAGTCCCCATACTCTCCCAAACAGAAAGGCCGCAGGTAGAGAAGGAAGAGAAAAATCAGAGAGACCAAAGAGGACAGACCATTGGACATGTTGCTCTGTCCGCTCAGCCATTGGGGGACAAATCCAGCTCGAATGGGGCTATCAATCAGAGACGGGTCCAAGGGCTGGGTCTGTGACCTCAGCAAGGCCAGCCAGTGGACTTCCCTGAAAGTGATATGCAGAAGCTAAAAGAAAGCTATGTAATATTTTCACTGGAGTTGCCAAACTAATAATCCTAGCTCCTGATGGCCATCTTCACCAACTCAAGGAAAACATTCACCTGCAAAAGTAGTGAACAAGGCAAACAGAGAGGAGGACAGGGGAGAGATGAGGGGTAAAAGAGAGCCACGATGACATCATTTGAGCCCCCAGAACCAGCTATGACAAAGCCAGGAAAACTCCTGGACTTTACGGTTACATGGACAAATGTATTTCCTTTTCTCCTTAAGCTCTTTTGAGATGGATCATTTGAAACCAAAAGGATCCTGACTCATGACACAGAAGACGATCTTAAATATACATGGACCACAGACTCCATGTTTTTCAGACTATCTCTATTTTCAACGCTCAATTTTGTGGCCCCATAAAAGCACTTCCACTCTTGCCCAGCAGCTGGAGTGATCTTCTTCCACAGTTAATCATATTGCATCATTCTCTGGCTCCAGCCCTCCCAGTGGGGTCCCATCACAAGCTCCTTTGCATGGGCTTCAAGGTTCCTCTCATCTGGCCCTGCCTCCTTCTTGAAGCTCATCTGCCACAGTTTCCCCATCACCCCCACTGTGCTCTTCCTGCTGGTTCACATCCACCATGCTGTACCTGTCTCAACACATCGCATTTGCTGTTGGCTCACCCAAAACTGAGTGGCACATACCCTCCCTTAATTCAGATTTCTACCCAAATATCACCTCCCAGAGAGGCGTTCCTTAAACACCTCTCTCTGCATCACTCCTTCAACAGCAGTCACCAATACATGGAATCGTAGTTTATATTTACTTATCATCTCTCCAATTAGAAGGTAAGCTGTCCCAGGGCATTGACCTTGACCACCTGGTTCACTTCTGTATCCCCAGTGCCTAGCCTCTCTGCCACTATTTATTGAATAAATGAAATTCCAGTATCAAGGCATCCAAATAATACCTCCCAGCCACTCAAACAAGGTGCAGCCTGGAATCCTGGGCCATTCCATGTCCTTGGGCTTTCCACCCCAAAACTTAGATCACCAGCACTGTGCTATTGACCAGGGGTTGGCAAACTACAGCCAGCAGGCCACATCTGGTCAGCCATCTGTTTTTATATGACCTGCAAACTGAGAATGACTTTTAGAGATGAACATCTGTAATTGATTTGATCATAGAAAACAATAACTTTGAACTCCAATTTGGCAAAATATTAATTCCCCCAAATAATATCCGTTCTCCTTAGTAAACCTGTATTACAAAAAACTGTACTCACTTGTAGTTATTATATTTTGAATTTCATCAGTAAATTTTCATCAGAAAAATTTGTGTAAATTGATGTTCTCTCTTGTTATATAAGTGCCTACATATTTTCCTCAATATTGCCTCTGACATGCAAAGCCTAAAATATTTACTGTCTTTACAAAAAAGAAGTAAAGAAAGATACCAACAAACAAGAGTTTGCCAATCCCTGCTATATACTTAACTACATCAAGGGGGGAAGGAGATTTAATAGGCCAGTCCAGCCCCAGCACCATCCAGGCCTAATTGTTAATGAGGAAACAACTGGAACAGGTCATAAGTTGCTCTTAATGTCCTGGAACCCAGGAGAAAAAAATTAATAATCAGACTAAGTCTCCAATCTACTGAAAGCTCTGAAATCCAAAGACACTCAAGAGGAAATAGATATTGCAGTTCAGCAAATACTACTAGAGAAGAAATGACATCCTCTACCCCACCCTTCATCTCCACCTGCTCCCTAAATAAATAAGGAAATAACAGTCTATGTTTTACCTTAAAATCTCTTAGGGGCTCCTGTGTTTGGTCCTAACTGAACTATATGCATCAGTGCACCAAGTCTGCCATTAGGTATATGCTCCTCAAGGATCCCTGAGGACACAGAGATCCTTAGTACAATCCCAAGAAAACCCAGCAGCACTCTGGAACCACGTGAAGTCAAGGACAAGCTCCACCCAGTGTGGAAGGTACAAGCTCGCCTGCTCCAACTCTACCCACGGTTGGTCCAAGGATGACTTAAACAGGGCAGCAGGCAAAGGTTAAAACCTGCTCCTATTTTGGCCAGCAAAAATCTAATAACAGTCTGGGTAAACAGAGGATCCCAGACTCCACTTGAGTTGCCAGAACACTAAAGGAACGAAACGTGTCCTCCTGTGGAAGACGGCACATTTTGGGGAGCTGTCTGGGGAAAGATGGGCCAGTGAGCTGTTGACATTCAAATCATCATTAAATGACTCAACTTTCCAGAAATAAAAGGCGTCACAGTGGGAAATTCTCTATGTTGACTTTCTTTCTGGCTTCAGCAGAATAAAGCTGAGGAGCAGAGAACCAATTCCGTTTTAAGCATTTCTTTAAAATTACAAGAGTCGCCCTCACCCAATCCAGTCATTACTAATTTCCTGCTTTCCACACCCTGATCCTTAACACCGCCCTGTGAAATTGCTAAGTGCCCAGAAGGGCTGAAGCAGTGGAGGAGGCATAGGAGGGACCTTTCTGGCCAGAGCAAACTGGTAGCCTGAGGGACTCCATCCAAATTAAATCCATAGACCAAAACGCCTGAACACATGAAAACGACCCCTTCGAGACCTAAAACCCAGTCCAGGTACAGCCTTTGCAAAGTACCAGTTATTCGGGGGTTAGCTGACATTTATTCCCCTGGCTCTTTGTCTATCTTCCAGGGTCCCTCAATACCGCCTCCTAAACTCACAGCCCCATGCGAGCCTGCAAGAGCAAGAGGGGACACAGCGCTGCTCAGAGGGCAGCCCATTGCAGAAGAAATCGCCCAGGTTTTTGACTTAACATCCAGATTCATTCACTCAACAAATATCTGTTGAGTGCCTAGCACGTGTAGGCACCCTGCCAGGGACACAGCAGGACAAAAACCAGGTAAGAAATTCCTACCTTCCTGGGACTTACACTCAGCTGCTTCCTGCATCCTTATGAATGTGACAAGGACACAAAGAGTGAGAAGATGGAGCCACATCACACCTGTCTCTCAGTGTTTCTCCACACAACATATCTTCTCATTCATTTATTGTCCTCCTCCATTCATTCCATCAACAAGTAGATGGTGGACACAAACCTTGGATCTAGGCATTGAACCAGCTCAGCGGGGGCTTCAAAATTTATATACAGAAGGGGTTTGAGAGCAGCAACCTCCTAAGGGGGAAGAAGAACAGGGCTGGGAATTTCTCTTGAAGCTACGCAGTTTTTGCTTAGAGGGTGTATTTATTTGTGGTGGCTAGGAGGTATTAACAGAGACTAGGGAGGGGAACCAAGTCTCAGTGCCAGCCTTCCACTACAACAGTCCCTGGGAATATGGCAAGGAGTGAGAGGTAGCCCTACTGAGATGACACTCCCACAAAATGTGTGCTGTGCTGGGATGCTCTGACGCTCCAGAACCACATCTGCTCTTTTCCTCCCTGCTCTGCACGCACCTTGCAAGACTGACTCTACAGAGTGGTCTCCTGGGCTACCCACTCTCTAGCTTCTGGCTGGGTTTGGCCAATGGAAGAACCTTCAGGAGAAGGTGGGAAGAAAAGGAGACGGGGCACTGTGGCCCCCATCCCTGCTGGCTGGGCCACACTCTTCTTCCTCTGCCACAGCGCCAGTCGGGGAGCCCTCCCCACAGCTGAATTCCAATAACTGCTCCCTCCTCTTGCCCCTTTAAACCTAGAGGTGGCAGCTGCCTAGCACACTGGTAACTCTGGGTGTTTCATCACTCCTCGTTGAACCTTCGACTCTGTCTCCACCTCTGGAAACAGTCCCCTCATTCAAGCTTTTCAATCACTCTTTCCTTGAGGCATCTGTTTCCTACAGGGACACTAGCTGATCTATCACAGTGGGTGAACAAAAGGTCTGAAAAGTGTTGTGGGTACTGACAGAGACAAGCACAGCCTACAGGCACCAGGAGGAAAAGGGGAAGATGATTAGGAGATGCTCACAGACAAGGTGATGCTTATGCCGAGCAAGCAAGATGGAGGGGAAGAGTCTCCCAGGCCAGGGAACTGATCAGCAGAGGCACAAGGAAGGGACAGCCAGGGCACAGCTGGTGGCTCAGCACGGTGGGGTGTGAGAGGGAGAAACAAAAACGCTAGAGAGGATGGAGACATAAAACGGCATGCTTTATAGGCAGGGTAACGCATTTGCACTTTATCCTAGAGCAATGGGAAGTCTCCAAAGGCCAATCACGTGGTGATTCCATCCAATATTCCATGTGTTCCGGACACATCCCCTCCTTGGACAAAGCGAAAATTGGCATTCGTTGAGGACAAACAAACATAATCCCTAAAACGGCCATTCCAGAGGAGTGTGTTTGGAATCTAAGGCAAAAATATAAAAGCTATCAGACCATGAAATATGGTTCACAGTAATATCCTTCTATGAAAACACACACACACACACCCCTATACCCCCACCTCTGGCACTGTTAACCACAGGCTTTGCGGCATTAACAACCTCAGGTGAAAACACACCAGTCATTAACAACAGATTTTGAGAAGATTACAACCTAAATAACTATCATTGGAACACATAAGTTACTTAATATGAAATGGTTCCATATGGTTCATTTATAATTCACGGGCATCAGTCAGCAAGAATCCATTTAGATGACATCTACTCAAGTCACTAGAGGTACTTTTATTCTTCCAAAAGGGCAGCAAAGGACGGTGTATTCAAGAGATTTTCAGGTACTACTGGATTCCAGAATATTCTAGGACTAAAAATTATTTCTTGACTTCCCACCCCTCCTTTGGGTTTTAGGTATAGATGTTACCGAAACTGGCTTAAAAAGGCTTCAAGTAAACTAATTTTGGAAGTTCATCTGCTTGATAAGCTCAGCACAACTAGTGTTAACTCCTTTTAGTTGTTCCTGCTGTAACCAGACGGGTTGGAACATAAGCCCACATGTGCACCAACTTGACTATTGCGATAAAACTGATAAAAGGTGATCTTTTGGTCTATTTAAGTATTTAGAGCACCGTTATTCACTCCATGGTACTTAGACACAAATGTACACAATTCATGCTTCTAAAGCAGACTGTGCAAGCACTTCATTTTTCCTCTTCTTTCTTCCTCCCCCAGTATATACAGTGGACACATATGTTGAGAGCTTTCCCGTATTTCTTTAATCACTGTCAGGCTAAATGTTAATTAAGAAGATTTAAACGTTACTCCCCAACTGTGACAAATGGAGAACATTTGGGTCTCCCATGCTCTTCCCACGAATTCTCAGATTCTGCAGGTCTGCTCCCCTACCCACCTCCCAGTGAGCTCAGGGGGTGCACACACACACACACACACCACACACACACACACACACACACACGAATGACATGCACGCACACACACACACACACACACACACACACACGAACGAAGCCTCCAGGCTGCTGGGTCGGGGGCCAGGCAGCAGCACTCACCAAAAGGGAGTGGAGGTGGGCAGAGGAGAATCCCAGGAGCAGGAGAGGGAATGGCTCAGGGACAACAGCCGGGAACCCCCATCCCAGGCCTCAACCCCCGGGACAGAGGAAAAGAGGGGTCAGCCAGGAATGCGATGGAGAGCCAGCCTGAAGCTGCTCTCACTTCAAGGACTTCAAGAAGGCTTTTCTGTGCCCCCACATATCTCCTTAGACTGCTAGCCACTACTTGAAGCCTTTGAACTAGAGATAAAGCTTTTCAGTCCATAATTTGAGATAAAACGAGTTCAGGCAGCACCTGGAGAGTTGACACAAACAAGTGTAAACAATATCAGATCTTTCCTAATTAAAATAGTAGCAGAAAGCTAAGAAGCCAGAATATCCTGAAAGGGGATGTGATTTGGGCAGGAGAGGTGTCCAACTTCGTCTTCCCTGGGTACAAAAGTGACCTGAACACTGGAATTCCTGAGTCTGAGCAGTAGCCTCTCATTCAATAGGGCAGCTGACGTACCTGTCACTACATGCCCACCTCCTGCAACTCCCATCTGGCCCCTAGACTAGCAGTCCTCAAACTCGGTACAACAGGTATGTCCAAGGAGTTGTGGGATGTACTGCAAGAGACTTGTACCACCAGGGAAGTACCAAAGCATGCAAAGAACTTAGTGTTTACGAAGGCAGAGAAGATTCTAGATTCCTTGTACATTGATGTCAACTTCTTCCCTTTTACTGCAATGTGCGCATTCATGAGTAGGCGAGAAAGGGCTGGACGTGCAGCAAAACACTAGGGAACTGTGCACACCTGTGCAATGAACTGTAAGCTCCAGGGGGCAGGGATCAAATGCACAGATCCTGATCACTGCTGTGTCCTCACACCAGCCCAGGGCCCAGCAGAGGGCACGACCCATGAATGAAAAAAGCAAGGAACGGTGAGGCATGAGGAAACCCTATGTCCTGGAAAAGGCTGAAGAAATGCAGAGATGACTTGAGGAGGCACTGATCACACCGGCAACTCCAGCCAACTCCACCGAAGCAGGTTTTATAGGGAACCCAGAGACAAACCTACCCTGCCAAGAAAGAAACCCCAGGACAGAATTCTACTTCTCTGCTTCCAGGGGGTGAGTTGGGTAGAAACCCCAGGGAGGTGACCTCACTGAGCATCCTTTACACAATCATGAACCCAGAACAACTCCCATAAAAGAGCCACAGGATACAGCATGCATAATGTTGAGTGGGAAAAGCAAGACAGAACAGCGTATGTCTGCACTACAATGACACCTACACAGAGGGGTTTGTACACACAGGGACAGGGCTGGAAAGCAACGAGACCCACCAGCAGGATGGTGGGTGGACGTGTTCCTTTTCTTCACTTCGAATTTGAAAAGTGCTGCTATAACATTGCATTCATTATTTTAAAATACTGGTTAAGATCATTTTTAAAGAGCTATTTTGGGATACGGTTCTCATAATTCAAAGTTTGATAAGATGGTGCACTGTGGTGTACTTCGCTAACTCCCACTACTTTCCAGAATGCTAGTCCAGGACATGCCACGTCCTTATTGTCAATGGCAATGTAAGAACAAATGGGAAGGGCCAGGACTGCCATAACTCATTTCCAGGAATAATGTGAACAGGAATACTGACTACCGGCTGCTTAATTAAGAAGCTGGCTACAGAAAAATGCTGGCAAATTTTCCAGTTGGCACTCCATGGCCAACAGGTATGTTTTTGGCTAAGATGTGGCCCTGAATCTTTAAGGCATTACCTTAAAGATAACCAGAGTAGACTTAAAGTACGCACTCACACAAACTTAAATATGTTTGGCACCATGCTTTATAATCTATTGAAGTTGTGTTATAAATAGAGCACTCTGTAAAATGTTCTATTAACAATTCAAACAACAAAAACAAGAAAGAATATTTCTTGGTCTTAAAAACATTTAACTCATCCAGCTTGGACTACAATTATTCACATTTTTATTTTATTCCCCTATAAAATATAGCTCTTTCTCAAATCCCCTGAAAGGTCCAGCCACAGTTTATTGCATATAAGCGGGTACTTCAAAAAGTTCACGGAAAGAATAGTATTATCTTTTAATTCTATTCTCCACAAATTTTTTGCAGTACCCCTGTATTAAATCAATGGGTTACATCAATGAACTCAATGTGTTTACATCTTCATTAAGAAAATATTGGACCTCCCAAAATGTGCATTATTATTTACGTTTCAAGTCCTGTTAAGGATAAATAATAGAAAGGGTTACTTCGCTGTTAAAATTTTTAAACCTCAAAAGGTAGCAATTTCTATGCAACTCTCAAGAAATACAAGTAGACAAGTAATAGTGGTTTCTCATTTACAGCAGTGATGTTGGGACTGTCCAGTTAGCTCAGTTGGGTTGAGTGTGGTATGATAACACCAAGGTCAAGGGTTCGGATCCCCTTACTAGTCAGCCACCAAATAAGCAAATAAAAATAAATTTAAAAAGTAGTGATGTAAAATTTTCTTATAAAATGTTCTTATGGTCATAAAGTAAATCGATATAAAGAAAAGTACTGGGCCGGCCCGGTGGCGCACTGCATAAGTGCGCCACTTGGGAAGCGCGGCAGCGCTCCCGCCCGAGGGTTCGGATCCCACATACAGACCGGTTCCCGCTCACTGGCTGAGCGAGGCGCGGGAGCAACACCGAGGGTTGCGATCCCGTTGCCGGTCCCCGGTCCGGTACGGGGGCAACACTGAGGGTTGTGCTCCGTTGCTGGACACGGAAAAAGTCAAAAGACAAAAAAAAAAAAAAGAAAAGTACTGACTAAATAATAATACATGTAGCATGAGGACATGGTACAAAACACAAATGTGATGAATGACATTTGGGGGACATGAACCTAACATCTTTCATCTCTCACCATTGATCTTCCTCTTTCTCCTCCTCCTCCATCTACCCCCTATTTATACATTTCAGAAAATAAGATGCAACCCTCACACCAAGGGGTGCCTACGGAGACAGGGCTACTGAATGTAATGTGGTGTCCTGGATAGGATCCTGGAACAGAAAAAGGATAGGAAGGAGAAACTGAGGAAATTGGAATAAAGTATGGACTTTTGTTAATTTTAAAAATAATAAGATGCCTTGAAGAGTATATGCTATGCTACCTGTTGCATAAGAAGGAAGGGGTGATAAGAAAATAAATATACACATACCTGTTTGTCTTTACAAAAAGAACACAAGAAAAAGACAAACCAGAAATCAATGAAGCTGGTTAGTTCTCAGGGTGGGGAGACAGGGGAAGGAGGGATATGGGAGCTGTCCTTCTCTCAGTAAACTTTTAAACATGTGTTAATGTCCCACACATTAAATAAAATTAAATTAACAAGGATGGGAAGGGAAGAGGGAAAATACCTGCAAACCATAACCACAGTGAAGGGTGGGTGGGGTGGGGAGAGAAGAGCTAATCCAAGTAACTTATGAACATAGTATTTGACTATGTACCCTCAGTTTTTAGCTGGGACTGATGGGGGAGGGGGGCCAAGGAGGGGAAGAGAACCGCAAACAAGCCCTGAACTCTTTTTAGTAGGTTAGTCTTTCATAGTGGAATGGGCAAGCCATTCTAGTTCTATTTAAGATGCATTACAGGATTGAGCAAACTAGCAAACGGGGCTGTTGAGAGCCAGGGCACTCACTACGGAGGCAGAACCACATGGGTACGGAATGGGGGCGGCAAGAAAGCCCTGTGCAGATGAGCTGGGATTGGGCTATACTGTGACTCATGATTTCCAAATATGTGTCACACATGTCTATGCCCATATGTACGTGGGCGTATGGATATATGCACATGTACGTATATTTACACTCGTGTGTTCCCTACATCTCTCCACTGACTGAAATAGCCTAGAAGCAAAGACACTCCAGTAACGATGAGCAAAAATGCTCTAGAAACACTCAAATCTCAGTCTCTAAATTCACTCCCCACTAAAAGAAACCATCTCCTAGGAGAAATGACCAAGTCCAGATCTGGAGCAAGGTAGACACAAAATGAGCTTGGAATATCTTGGTTAAGCTAGAAAGTAACAAAGTGCTTTACGGTGCGGAGGTTATTTTAAGGAATCAGAATCACTGGCCAAATTTGGGACAATTAGAGCACCAAATTTATTAAGTACAGTAATAAGCTATTGAAATAATAGGACTCCATGAGTCCATATCTATAATAAATAGATTTTTTAATTAGTGGGAAAGAAGGAAGGGATCCTGCTTACAGTAGGGTTCTAAGTACCAATGGGTAAACACGGTGGGAGTGTAGGAGCTGGAAAATCACTTTGTAACCATCATCGTAAAGAACAGATCAGGCAAGAATCATCAGTGAACGCTAACTCTAAATGGAAATTTCCAAGATCTTAAAGTGTCTCCCCACAGACCGCCTATTAGCTGCAAGAGAAAACATAGTAACTAAACACTGGAGAAATCAAACACCACCTTGACCAGGTGATCAAAGAGAGGCAGATGGACATCAAGTGTCTCCAGATGTGATACCCTGAGAAGGACACAAAAACACCCCGTGTTCTGGCCAGGAACACATCACTTGAATCTAATCATAAGGAAACATTAGACAAGAAAATTCTACTGGAGAAAAGGAGGAAGATTTTATTCTTTGCAGATGACAATGTCATAGAAGGCAAAGAAAGGATGTGGAAACACTCCAGATTAAAGCAGACTAAAGGGACATAAAAAACTAAATGTCATACCTGATCCTCCATTATATCCTGTACTTGAGGGAAAAAGAATCCTATAAAGGACATATTAGGGCAATGATAAAACTGGAATACAGATGGTAGATTCCATAAAAGTATTGTATCAACGTTAAGTTTTCTGAAGTTTATCACTGTACTGTAGTTAGGTAAGGGAATATCCCCATGCTCAGGAACACTGCTGTATTTCAGAGTGAAGGGTCACAACACATACAATTATTTCCAAATGATCCAAATGGTGAAAAAGCCTACACAGAGACAAAGAGAGCAACTGATCGAGCATGGGCAGTAACATGCTGACAAAGGAGGTAGAAAGTGGACGGTGCATGGATGCTTTTTGTACTTGTTTTTAATCTAAGTTTGAAATAATTTCCAAATAAAAAGTAGAAGAAAGAGGGAGAGAGGCAGAGACAATGACTTGGTAACTAATGCTGGGGACTGCCCCTGCTGGCTTAGGACTCTGCTACTCTCTGCTCACTCCCTTGAAGTTTGGCTCCATTTCCTCATCTGTAAAGTGGGTCAAGGTGCTAACTCTTACCTACTTCACAGGTATTGCAGGAAGATAAAGTAACAAACAAACATACAAAGACAGCAAAATTGATTTTAATCACATTTTCTGAGGGAAGTCATCACAACCTGTATCTCTTTCTTATCTGATATCAGATTTTGTGAGATAATATTGAACTTCTGCAAAGTTGGGTGACCTCAAAAAAAAAAAATCAAGGTCATGCTACTCTTGAACTGGTATTACTCAATGAATATTTGCTTAAACACAATCCCCAAAGTAATCAATGTCATCTAGGATCATTTCAAAATGTGTGTGTATATAAGTAAGAATTATAATGGCAAAAGACTGGATAATATAGTAAAATTAAAAAGAGTTGTTTAGAATGATGATTTTAACTCATTTTCCTCTTTTTTTTTTTTTTTTTTTGGGTGGCTGACAGGTACAGGGATCAAACCCTAACCTAAACCTTAGTGTTAATCAGCACCACATTCTAACCAATTGAGCTAACCAACCAGCCGTCTTCCTTTAATTTTCAAAATGCATATAGTGATTATTTTACTTTCTAATTTCTAAAGATAGTTTTGTGGTCACTGAAACATTACTGCAAGTCTTCAAAAATTCCCTTAATTTTCACAAAATAACATCAGACCATCCGATGCTGGTAAACTCCAAAGGGAAGAGAATGCACCTGTTTGAGTTGACAGAGAGATTCCTGCAAATAAAATGAAGAATGGGCAATCTGGAGGTTTGCAACTGATACTCTGCCAATTTTCTAGCCCAGATTTAAATCTTCTCCCTTCGACCAAGGGGAAGGGTCATTTTTCAACTTCACATCCTCAGTGAAGTACCACCAATTAATGACTGACAATCCTTCCCCAGAAGTCAAATCATCAGCCAGGCATGTTTCTACTGAACTCTGCCCTCCAGGGCTCCCAACGGGCTCCCTTCACCCCAGCAGAGCAACCTGAAGATTTGGAGAAAGATCAAAATCTTGGGGTGGCCCCTCAGAGGATTCAAGGAGGAAGGTAAACAGAGTTTCAACACTGCTGCCTACTGCTCATCCTCCTGCTGACGCGGGGATGGGACGGATGTCCATGTCCCAACGAGGTGTTTTGCCAACATCCCTCAGATCCACATCAAATATAATTTTCAAACCAATTAGCTCAAAAAGCATCACAACCAAAGCAGTATCTCCCACATTCTCATTATGGGGCCATCCTATTCAATGCCTAATGAGAGGAGAGACAAAGGCAGTAGATGCAATAGGGTCTACTTCAAAAATTCTTTTTCTTTTAGAAAACAGATCCTCTTTTGTTCTGGTTAAACACCAATTACTCTGCTCTCTCTAACATGCAAATCAGCCAAAAATAGGGCAATATGTAGCTCACTCCGGTTCCACTGCAAGTTTTGAATGAAGAAAAGAGGAGGAGGACAGGGTGGGAGAAGGAGAGGATGAAAAGAAAGGGGAGAGGAAGAGAAGAAAAGGGAGAGAAGGAGAGAGGAGAGAGAAAAGATGAGCGACAGAGGCAAATCCCTGGGGGTCTTCAATTCCGAGTACTTTGTGCTCAGATAAAGCTCTTTTGTATTCACCTTGGTGGTGCCCACAAGCGTGATTTTACCATTATCCGAAAAATAAAGCAAGAAAAGAAAAAGCACATTCAGGTGTACAATATAAATAAGAAAAGCAAAAATGGCCCACAAAGCTGTTTACCCACAGCTCCCACCTGCTACAAACACTCTCCCCAAAGTCACGTTACTAGCATAACATAACGTACCAGGGAATGAGAACGGAGAAAGGAGGAAGGCTCACCCTGCAGGCAGACCACAGGGACCCAGTCATACCCACGGCGCCCTGGCCCTCGTGGCGCAGGGTCCCCAGCCAGGTGGCGGTGTGCAGCCAGCCCAGGAAGCACCCAGCTCCGTCTCTCACTCAGCACCTGGTGGTGCTTCGTTTGGTTTGGTTTGGTTTGGTTTGGTTTGGTTTGTCCTCACTTTAGTTAAGCTTAACTCATTTCGGTCTTCTAAGTGCATCACTATCTTTTCTTTTTAATGCGGGTAGGTGGAAGGGTATATCCCAGGGCCTCTCGGCTCCAAACGGAGTTCTCAGACCTTCCTGCACACGTGCAGCACCACCGGAGCCAGCGAAGACGCAGATGCCCACGGCGAGGGCTGGGTGCGGCCCGACCTTCTGCATTTCGAACAAGCTCCCGGGTGATGCTGGGACCACCACCCTGAGCTGCCAGTGTCACCTTCCCAGCTTCTTCCTCTGGTTTATGTGTCCTTCCTGATACTGTCCTGACTTGGCTCCTTCCCTGAGCCACCCCAGCCCCTGTTCTGTGCGGGGAGCCCCTCTCCATGCTCCAATGTCATAAGAAGTCCCACAGCTCTCTCACACCAGGCCTGGAAGGTCACGCTGCCCCCAGGCAGCACCTGAATTTCTCTCCAATGAACCCACCCCTCTGTCCTCCCACTTGAGCACACTCAGGGACAGAAGGGATATTTAGGGAGGAATGTAAATCCCAGTTCCGAGGTGCACCTATATTCCTGCTGAGGCTCCCTCCAGGGACAACAGGCAAGGGCTTTGAGCAGGAGAGATGTGAGCAGTGACCAGAGGCTGGGCCTCGCTGCTGGAGGCTCAGATGCGCTGATGAGAATGCCTGGCACATCAGAAATCTCAACAGAGGGTGTCATGCTCAGTCTCCAGCACCCAATT
Source organism: Galeopterus variegatus (assembly GCF_000696425.1). Classification (NCBI taxonomy): domain Eukaryota; kingdom Metazoa; phylum Chordata; class Mammalia; order Dermoptera; family Cynocephalidae; genus Galeopterus; species Galeopterus variegatus. The sequence goes on from NW_007726244.1 coordinate 815,476, forward strand.
CCACATGCACCCCAGAGTCAGAAGGACAGCACTAATCTCCACTCCAATCAAGATGCAAGTGTCAGGCTGGCAGCTAGCTCAGCTGGTTAGAGCCCAGCCTTATAACACTAAGGCACAAGTTCACATCCCTGAGCCACCAGTCACAAAAAAAAAAAAAAAAAAAGAAAGAAAAAGATTCAAGCGTCCACCTGACAACACTTCCCAGCACATGTTCCTCTCCAGGAAGCAGTTTCCTGCCACCTAGCCCATTCCTCGGAACCACAGCCCACTGCTAGGAAGACTCCTGTGGTGAAATGGTCTGGCCGCAAGGAGAGGGATTCGCACACTTTCCCTTTCTCGCGTCCTGCCCTCCTGACGATCAAGGCTGCCAGGCAGGGCAGAAATGTCCCTCTGTTTCTCCTGCTCCACCCTTGTCCCGGGGGAACAAAAGAAAAGAAGCAACATTTGCTGGGCTCCTCCTACACGCCAGGACCTGATCCATAACATTTTACCTCATTTTAGTCTCTGAAGAGCCCTGCAGGGTGGACACTGTACTTCCATTTCACAGATGGGGGGAGGAACTTTGGGTAGTCTTTGCAATTTTGGCATAGCAGTTAAGGGGACATAGTTGTCAGGGGGCGGATCTGAAGGCAGACTCCATAGGTTTGGACAATGGTCCATCACTTACTAGCTGAGTGTATCTCAGCTTCTTTAAGCCCCATAAAACGGCATAAGAGCGATACCTTCTGCAAAGGGCAGTTCTGAGGACTACACGAGACATCATAGAGTTAGGTGAGCCAGCCTACGGCAAATGGTCAAGAAGTGTTAGCTGTGATCCAGCAAGGTCTACAAGCTAGGAAGGCCTGGAGCCCACGCGTGAGCCTAGGTGGGCTGGGTTCCAACACCCTTGCTGCTCAGTGATGGGAGGGCTCCCGACTTTAAAGCAATTGATTTCATTCCCATTTGCTGAAGGACTCTTGCAGGAACACCACACGGGAGGCTTTGGGGACATCAATCTCAGCTGGGAAAACTGCTTTCCAGGAGACCACAGCCCGGAACACACACTGAGCACAGAACATGGGAAGTTGGAAAAGTTTCCAGGAGTCATAAGGTCCAAAAGTCATCTACTGGCGATGGCATGGCACTGGCAGAATAGAAAAAGCCCCACCAGAGACTCTAAGCATAGGAAGGCAGGCTTGCATAAACTATCTTTCCTGGAGGGAAAATATCTTTGGGGGCGGGCGGGGAGGGACTGGAAATAGACATACTAGGATCATGGCGGGGTGTAATGAAAAACGCTGAGAAACGTGAGGAGCACGGGAAACCGTACTCACCCCCTGTCCACCACGGCCACCATCCATGACAGCCAAGCAAGTCCAGATCAGCATCAAACACCACAGGAGGGAGGCAGGCGGGGGGAGGAGCGGAGCACACCCAATCTGGGAGTTATTAAACCAGAAGAGAAACCATCACACAAGTGGAGACACAAACGGAAGGCTGGTCAGCATGGATCAAACAGAAGAAAATGGAAATGGCTTTTACTTTTTAAAGTGTGCATGTAAGATGAAACACTGGGAAAACTAGTGGGCTTTTAAGACAATCCTGAATCAATCCATGAGACAATGACCTAAATATGCTGACCCCCTGGAGGCTGCCCAAAAGTGAAGCGACTGCTCCAGGAAACGGCTGCTTGCCACGTGCCTTTCCCAGGAGCTCTTGTGTGATGGACAGTTCCAAAGACTACCCTATAATCTGCATTTATGCCATTTGTCTCTTTGATACATAAAATACAGATATTTGCATCATTTATTTTAACGTGTGTGATTTTCTTCTGAAAGCCACAAAGAGAAAGAAAGTCTGATCCCCAGCCCCCCTTTCCTCCCTCTTCTTTAGAAGCCTGAAAACTTAAGTCTGGCACCCCTGACAAGCCAAATTGATCTGGAAAGGATCTTCAGAGGCCAGTTGCATTAAAAGAACAAATAAAGGACTATTCTTGCAAAGGAGACAGGGAAACAAAGGGGAGCTCAGGGGCGGGTCTTTCACCATTTCGGCAGCTCCCGGAGGTGAAGGCAGGGAGGGAGGGCCGGCACCCTGTGAGCTGCTCTTCCCACATTATCTGCTTTGTGGTAGGACTCAATTACGCACCCTGAAACCGCAGTCTCGAATAAAAAGCCAGAGCAGGGGCCAAAATGAGGAAGAGAGGTTTCAGCACCAGCAAGACAGGGAGAGGCCTACAGGCAAGGACAGCTTCCTGGGTCACTAAGTTAGCGCCAGTGGGTCCTCATAGCACAGGCCCGGCTATGAGTTACGCAGCCTTCAGGGTCCGCAAGCAACGAGGACGCAACAAGTCTCCATGGGGCCTGCCAAGCTCCGGATTCTTGATTTATGCTCTCACGGACACCTGGATAGAAACACGGGCATGGAAGGGCCACATGCCCCATATTTCACCGCCAATGAACTTTGGAGGCACTAACGTGGCCACATATCTGTGTGTCTTCCATGCCTTTCCCAGGGCTCCTGTTTGCTTAGTGATAATGGCTCTATTACTAGGTGTTCACTCTGGGTGCCAAGACCTAGGGACGGCACACGGCACGTATATCAGTGCCAGTACCCCCAGCCCCTGCAGGGCGTTGTTACCATCCCCACTTGCCAGAGCAGCAAAATGAGACCAGGGTGACACAGCTGGGAAGGAAGGCCTGGAACCTGCACTCCACCCAGCTCTTCCAGACACCAGGGTCCTTGTCCTTAACCTTCTTTGCACCTCACTACATGCAGAAGGCTGTGTCTAGCTGGGCATTTCTTCTTTCCACATTTTTCTTTCCTCAAGTCACTCATCCAACACTCATTCACTGAGCAGTTACTACATGTCAAATGGTATTCTAGGTGCTGAGAACACAGCAAGAACAAAACAGGTGAGGTCCTTCTTCTCATGAAGCCCACCTTCCAACAGAGTGCCAGTTAAGAGGATAAAAATAAACAAAGTGTCACCACTCACTAATTCATACATGCAGACAGGCACAGCTCCCCCATTTGTCCTTCTCGAGGAGCCCTGGCACAGTAACAAAGGTGATGGACAGTTACAGGATGTTTCTCACTGCAAAATGCACCTCCTCGCACAATCACTGCCTGTGATTTCTGAAATCCTGTAAGGAAAGGGCTCTCTCCCTAATTCCCTCCCCCATTCCCCTCTCCCATCTAATCCCCAGAGTGAACAACACACCAAATCCTGGTCAGGGTAAAATTTAGCCTCAGCACTTCTGCCAGCCCAGTGCCAGCCCCTGGCATCTGCCACACCACAGGGACTCCCTAGGCCTGCCCCATGCTCCAGATGCTCCTCTCCGCCATGAAAACTCCCTGGCCAGCTCCATCATGCTTGGTGCTTAGCTTCCTAAAGGGACAGCCATCTAACCTAAAAGCTTATCTCTCTGACCCCCCTCCTAACTTAAACACAATCTCCTTTAAAGGGTCTTCTGAAGATGACACCCAGAGCAAACAAACATAGAAATACCGTGATTCCAAAGGAGTGAGCATGCGTTGTCCGGAAGACCGATACACCCAAAATGGAATCAGGGTCTTTAACAAAAATAGTACAACTTGTAGTTTATGACGTATCTGCATAGACATTATCTCATTTAATCCTCACCACTATAAGGTGCATATTATTATCCACATGTTGCAGACAGGGAAACTGAGGCTCAGAATTTAAATAATGCATCCAAGTGGCAAAACTGGGACTCTGACCTGGGCCCTCTGACGTTAACCAGCATCCTCCTTCCTCTCTACCCTACACTATCTCATGTTGTATGAAATTAAACCCTTACACATCCGGTACTTGGCAGTGAGGTGTATTTAAAATATATCTATATTTCACATTGAGATGATGGAATGTTATACAGCAATTAAAGATTATGCTTTTACAACCATCTAGTGACATGTGAAAATTATTACAAAGTCCTATTCAATGAAAAAGCCAAATACAAAAAATCACACATACACACACATCACAGTATGATTCCCAATTCTGGGGTTTTTTCCAATTCTGTTTTTAAGTATATATGTACAAACAAAAATGATAATACAACCAAACAATTTTTTTGCACTTTTCTATGTTTTGAATCTTCTGTAAGGAGCAGGCATTCATTTTCTAATTTAGAAAAAAATATTAATAACCTTAACTAGTGAAAAGAAAGAAGCCACTGTTTGGGCTTGGCAATGGATTAATTCACGATGAGAAGCAGGAGCCCCCGGCCCAAGTCACTGCCCAGCCAAGGGCTCAGCAGTGGTGCCAATACACGCCGCTTGTTGCCAAGTGGTAAACACAACAGGAACAGCCGCCAGGGATTCTCGCCGCCCCTGGGCCCCGCGGCCAGCCAGCGACACAGAGGCAAGTGCCTTCCCAGAGGAGAGAACCCAGCCTCTGAGACGCCCCAGCCAGGAGCGCTGGAGGTGGAGGAGAGAAAGGGGACAGTGTGGGGAGAGAATGAGGAGAGTGCAGGGTGCGGAGTGGGGACTGAAGACAAGATGGTTTTTAAGCTTTGATCATTAGCACAGACCCTACCAACGCCAGCCGACAGCTGAAATGGAACCTAATGACCCCCAAAGGCTCCTGGGGACAACCCAAGATCGAAGCATTAGTAAATCATGAGCGACACCGTGGAGCCCCAGAGAAGAAAACAAGGATGGAGTCAGTCTTATTAGGGCTGGTGTCCTAGTCTAAACACTGGCTTCTGTGTAACTTTGGGATGACATGACCAATCTCCCTGAGCCTGGTTGCCTTATCTGGAAATCTGGGTTAAAATGTCGAGCCTAGAAAAGAATTTTAAGAGCTGAAAGAAATCATGATTGTTAAGCTGTGGGGAAGCTGGTTGCAATGAGGACACTGAGGCAGCCTCTGGGGATACCCACACGAGACAGGAGCTGAGGCCTCCAGCCAACAACCCTGTGCGTGAGTTTGGAAGCAGATCTTCCAGCCCCAGTCAAGCCTTCAGAAAACTGCAGCCCAGAACAACTGCTTGACTCCAGCCTCATGAGAGACCCTGATCCAGAATCACCCAGTTAATAAGCCCACTCCAGATTCCTGACTCTACGTTCTGGCGTAACTTATTATGCAGAAGTAGATAAATAATACAGATTCTGGTTCTTGGCACATAAGAGCTCAATGTACAGTTCCTATAATATTTCCTCAATTCCTGTAGGTTAAAACACCTGTAAGATCCAACACCAATTAATAACATTCTTTTTCAGGAAAAAAGAAATGCTACCATATTAAACATACACATTATTTAAATGCATTCAAATTTTACAATATTAAAATATGAATAAGAAATATGTCTCAGAACAGCAAAAATATAGTTTACCTGTATCTATTTCCTTATAAGTGTAATGTAGGTTTGGCTCAAAGTCTCCTTTTTGTAATACAAGTGAATGAACTACTGCACAAATCCTGTATTACCCTGAAAAAAAGTAGTGTAATTCCTCCATCTCTCTCTCTCTCTCAAAGAAAATGAGTAGGAGAGCGAGACAGCGGGGAGAAGAGACACAGTAAGGTAGAAACGTTTCCAAACGCTGACTTTTACCTTCAAAGCTGATCTGCCCAGTCTTTCCCATCGGAGGAAAAGGCTTCTACTTACCCAGGCCAAAAACCTTGGCCTTGACCTTGATTCTCCTTTTCCCACCTCACTTCCACATCCCAGGCTTCAGCAAATCCCACAAGCTCGACCTTCAAGACATAGCTGGAATCCAACCACTTCTCACCACCTCCCTGGTCCTTGAACAAGGAGCAGCTACTAACCACCCTCTTTGCTGTCACCTCTGCTCCTCTGTAGTCTCTATGCCATGCAACTAGTGGTCCTTCTGAGATGGAGGTCCTGTCTTGTCAATCCTCTGCTCAGCACCCTTATATGCTGTGGCTTCCCCTTCCATGCAGAATAAACGACCAAGCCTATAGCAGGATCTGATGTGATCTCATCCTCCTGCCTGTCCAACCTTGGCTCCTTCCACCAGCCCCTAACTTGGGCCACACAGACCTCCCTGCTACTCCTCGCACAAGTAAGCATCTGCCACCAGGCTTCTGCCATCACAGTGTCTTTGCCTGGAGCACTGTCCCCAAAGAGCACTCATAAAGGCTTGCCTGACAATCCTACCTAAAATAACACACACACCCCATTTCAGTCTCCATGTCCTTACTTTGTTTTATTTTTTCATAGCACTTATCACTAGTTGGCATATTATATACATATCTGGTCGTGTTTCACTGTCAGAACTTTAAGTTCACTGCTGCATCTCCAATGCCTGAAACAGTGCCTGACACACAGTAGGCTCATTATGTAGTCAGCACACTTTTCCTATAAAGGGCCAGATAGTTAATACTCAGCTTTGATCCCTTACAATCTATGTCACAACTACTCAACACTTCTGCTGTAGTACAGCATCAGCCATAGAACACACATAAACATGTGTGGCTGGGTTCCAATAAAACTTTATTGGTGAAAACAGGTGATGGGACAGATTTGGCCCATGGTTGTAGTTTGTAGTTTGCCAGCCCCTGACATATTTGACTAATTTATATATGTGTGTTGTATGAAATTAAATCCTTACACATCCTTACATTTGCTTCTCAAATGTAAGACACTATAAGATAAATAAAAAAATATAGAACTTCTCTCACAGTGAATTGATAAAAGCCCAAACGGACAACAGGCTGGGCCATGGTTTTCTGGGGTCTTCCAGCACGTAAAAGAAGCACTCATCCAGTTTAAGAGCTGGGTGATGTTAAGGCAGGGTGGTAGCCCAGCTCACTTCTGCCATAGTCACGAGGACTGCAATGCAGGTGTGGGTCTAGGATTCTGGCACATCCCATTGCTAGAATGACATCAACCAGTTATTACATTAACCACTCAGAGGAAAACCTAACAATTCATACTTGCTGACTTCTCAAGGAAATGGCAGACAGGGGTGGCAGGGGGTGGGGGACATGGGAGGACACCACCAAAGCCAAAATATGTCCAGAGAAAAATACCCTGGCACTGATACATTCCTGTGCAATGCAAAAGAATAGTCGTGAAAATAAATATATGCAGCTCTGGCATGGCAGCCAGCTAGTAGACAAAGATTATGCTTATTTTAAGTTAACTACCAAGAACAAAGGATAACTACAGGGCACTGTTTAAAAAAAAATTCACTTGCTCAAATCTTTCGGCTTTAATTGCTACTAAATTCATAGTTCAGTGTCTCCTACCAGCCTTAGCTTGTTTCTCTTTCCAAACCCTTTTGCTCCAGCTCGGTCCATTGGAAGAGGCATTTTAATGAGATCTTGGGGAGTGCTGCTTTCAAAGGCGTTCTCCAGCTGCCCTGCCAGTCCTCAGCCGACCCCTCAACCAAGTCCCTTTGCACATCCACCTTCAGCGGCCGCCACAGACAGCTCTCCAGGGGAAGCTGTGAGCCTTGCCGTTTTTAATCACCACCTACCCAGATGGTAGCGGACCCTGATGGGCTGTTTCATTTCATCCAACCCTCAGATTTTGCCACTGTCAATGAGCGGGAAAGAAATAGGAATCAAAAACCTTCCATTCACGGGTACTTTTGACTTTCAAAACCTACTCTCACATTGGTTATTTTATTTCAGACTCAGAAGAAATGCACAAGGAAGCAGAGAGCAAAGGCTTAAGTCTCCATGTATCTGTGTGTTCAGCAAATATCTACTGAGTGGCCACTGTGGGGGGGGATAGAGAAGAGGGGATAGGATCCCTTCCTCCCTGGAGATGACAATGGAATGGAGAAGATCCTCATGGCACTGTAGGGAAACTAAGACACAGAGAAGCAAAGCAGCCTTCGACGGTGACAGATTGGGGTGAAGCCCTTCCCGCCAAACCACACAGATAAATTTGGGCCAGGCGAGCCATATGGTAGCTTGGGACTAGGGAAAGTACTTTGTCTTTTTCTTGATCTTCTAGAAAAGTTTTGCCAAACCTAGAGGGCAAATCTTTTTTTGTTTTTTATTAAAAGCAATTTTTTAAAGGTATAAACCATGCCTATGGCTAATTATACCAGGAAAAAGGTGGCTTGGTAGATCAAGAATTAGCCTGTAAAAAAAGTCAGAGTTGGAAGAACAGGAAAGAAAAGCCCAAATGCTACTGTGAAATTTCAGGGGGGGTGGTGGTGGTGAAAAAACAATTCCAGAAAATAGTAATTTGCTAGTAATACATTAAGCTTAGGGGCTATTTACATGTGCTAGATACATTTCTTAGGGTCTTATGTATTAAGTCATCTAATCCTCACAGTAACCCTATGAAGGAGGACATATCATCATCATTTTAGAGATGTGGAAACTAAGGAACAGAGAGAGGTTAAAGAACTTGCCCAGGGTCACATAGCAAATAAAGTAAGTGACAGAACCAGGGTTTGACCCCTGTCATTCTGGCTCCTGAATCCATGCTCTTAAATACTAAGCTAATTGGTCTCTCTTGAAGGAAGGAGGGAGGGAGGGAGGGAGGGAGGAAGGAAGGAAGCGG
>NW_007726244.1:824964-867623 GCF_000696425.1 Galeopterus variegatus
GAAGGAAGGAAGGAAGGAAGGAAGGAAGGAAGGAAGGAAGGAAGGAAAAGAGAAAGAAAATTTTTACATTCTAAAGCTTTCCAACAGCATGAAATCCTTATGCTTCCTCTCTTATTTTCTGAGTGTTTGTTTTTAAAGTATTCTTAACCCACCCTCTTTGCACAAAGCCTTTGAGATGACTAACAAGAAGAGACAGAAAACCAACAATATATCACTGAAATGAAAGAAAATTATGTCCATGAAAAGTGGGAGTTATAAATACAACAATAATGAGACCACACAGAACTGCTGTGACTCTTCTCCACATTGGGCTCTAAGCTTCCTGGCAGCCCAAGAAAAAAAGGCAACATGATCGGTTACAAAATTTTCTTTATCAAAAGGAGAAAAGCTTATGAGTTCCTCAAAGAGAATCAAACTTTTCTCATTACTACATTTCTACAGAATAATCCTATTTAGTATATATAAGAAGAGAACACAATGAGGTGGTGGAAAAGTGTCCCTGCTGACATTTCTTAGTATGATTTTAAAATCAAGGTTGCAATATTAAAAGCAACTCAAGAGAAGGCAATTCTGTAAAGAGATAGGGTAATACTGTCCAAGTGTGTAGGCTTCCAGTGGCAAGCTGCTTTACTGGTATACAAAGTTACGAAATGAAGAGCAACACAAAAAACTTTTTTGCTGTCAACAGGCAGATCCCTGGGGTGACTAATAGGCTTTCACTGCTCTAAGACAGTCCCTGAGAAACCTAGGACGCTGATGTAAGTGAATACAAAGGAAGGTTACACACCTCTGTCGCAACGTGAAATGGGGCTGCAGGAATCGCTGGGGCTTCGGAGCACATGTATCCTGCACAGATGTGTGTCTACGAGCTTTCAGGCCTTGCTCGGGAGGGGTAGAAGGAAAACTACAGCCGTTCGAGTGATCAGCCCCCACGCAACTCATCCATGGTCCTCGCCAGGGTGACAGTCCGACTCACCTTACACATTCCCTTTCTTGACATCTCAACTCTGCTCCATTTGCTCAGCTTTCAGAGAAGCTACTGGAAACCCAAGTTTCCTCCCCCTCAGCCTGCCCCTTCTCCGGCTCAGAGGCCTCAAAGAAGAGGTCTGCATTTGGTTGAGGGTTCTTCAAGAAACCTCAGGGAAATGGAGAAGAGAAGACTGGACAGTGTGCCCTGGGTCAGTTCCTCAAGAAGTTTCATTATTTAAACTGCTTCAAGACACAAAGGAAGAAATAAACCTCTCTGAGCAAGGCAAGGAATATAATCCAGTTCCTCACTTTACCAGGAACAGAAATCAAAGTCTTGTTCAAGGTCACATGCACTAGAAACTTGAACCCAGGGTCCCATCCCGGCCAGTGTTCGTTCTACTGCACAATGATGCTACCTTGCAAGAGACAGAATGAAACCCAAGTGTGTTTCTGGAAACTATCCCCGCCTTCAACACTCTGTTAGCTAATGACCAAGGGCTCCTAAGACCTGTCCATGAGGAATACCCGAGAGACAAGTGAACAGCATCTGAACCATCCAGGTATCCTTTACCCATGTACAAGTTAGAATTTAATTGGAGGCTTTTGGGGGCAAAAGTGGGGAAGAGATGGGCAGTTCAGAGAGACACGCACGCTGCATTTAACATTCCCTGACCCTACAGCCACAGTCAGCAGCAGCAGGTCTCACCGCTCAGGTCTACCGCTCTCCTTTGGTCTGGATGCCTTCTGTCCAGTTTGCTAACTGAAAGAAGTTGGAAACTCCACCATCCGCCCTCCCACGTCATTATTCAACAACAAACAGGAGCTATATTTAGAACTTTTTCCATGAAGGCGCCATAGGCAAAGGCCACCAACCTCTGAGACACAGAAAGGTTAAATAAGGCTATCTGCCCAAAAAAAAAAAAATCTTTAATAGGCAAGTTCCATTTTGTATTCATCTGTTCAACACAGCTTCTAATTTTATAAGTGGACCTTAAAATTAACAGGACAGGCAGTTTTTCCCAAGAGCCTCTGTGTCCATTCTGAAAAATTACGTAACTCAGAAAACGAGGGTTCTGACTTGATTATGCTTTAACAGCCTGCTGGCTGAGACCAATTCACTGTGCACATCACAAGGGACTCAACACAGGAGGAGGGAGGGAAGCAGGACAAACCCTTTTTCACTAACTCATGTAAATAAGCCTTTGAGAAAACCTCTTTACACTCTCAGTGATTCCCCCCCACACCCACGCTGACACCCTACTAAGGGTTTCTGGCCCACCCAGATGGGTAAGAAATTACACATTTCTGAGCTTGGGTTTACCACGTCGTTCACCCTTAATGGAAGTTTATACATGCCTCCCACACAAGGGTATTGTTAGGAGGAATCAAATAATTTACTGTTGAACACTGAATTTACAGAACAGTACATGCTCCTGGGAATGCAAAGTATTACCATTTACCTTTAAAAAAAAAAAATTATTTACTTGTCTTTTACAACCAAGCCAAAGGAAATACAGCTTTTTCCAAATGTAGTTGGAGGTGCTGAAAACCTTTTCTAATAATCCTGTTTCTACAAAATGGAGAGCTCTTTTGCAGGGAGAAATTCAAATAAGCCCCTGGAATGCATTCTAGGGGGAAGAAGTAACGCACGTTCCCAGTGTCCTCCGTCTCATCACGAGGTGGGGTGCCACCCACAGCACAATCTCTGGGCACACACCAGCTGAGGTCTTCCCTACCCCTTGTCCTACAAAAGATGTACTTTCTTAATCATTTACAAATACTAAAATGAGTTTATATCTCAATCAGGAGGCCCCAACTGAGGAATCAGAAAGACAACTAAAATTCAGCCACATAATCTGGCAAGACATCTCAAAAGTACCGCCCCTCTGTCCCCTTCCCCTCCAAAACCTAAACACACCGTCTTTGACACAGCAATTCCATACAGAATGTCTCCTCAGGCAATAATCAAACAAGTGGGTTTTAAAAAAAGACTACTCAAGGATGTTCATTGTCACACTGTTTAGACAGGCAAAGCTGAGCCACACAGCTGTCCAACCACAGAGGATTAGTTCAATTAGGTTATATCCATAAAATGGAGCATTCTGCTGCCATTGAAAATGTTGCCGTCGAGGTGTGTACACCGGGTAAAAACAGCATTGGGAGCAAGTTAGAAAACGATGTGTTTTATGTGATCTCAATGTATAATGTGATCTAATTTTTTAAAAAAATGAGATCTATACAAAGTTATGTCTATATTTACACTGAAAAGCCTAGAAGGAGAGAAAGATGTAGGAGAGAACTCGCTAGATGGGTGGATGAGATGCATGGATGGACAGACAGACAGACAGACAGACAGCAGTCAATATTGGGAGATAATTATATTACTTTTGAGCCCAGTGCATTTTGCTTTTAGAACATGAACCTTGCTGAGGAAAACAAAGAAAGAAATTAATAAAAAGAAAAAAGGCTGCACCCCCTGCCCACCCCACCCCACCCCCAGCAGCAGGGCCTTTGCATACTGAATTCCAACGGGTGGAGAGGAAAAGAGCTGTCAGCTTAGGCTGGTTTGAGACGCCCGACAGTGGACTCCCAGGCACACAAGTGGTCAAAGGCAAATGTGTCATCCTGAGCAGAAAGATGAGTCTGCATGGCAGGTCCCCCATACCCTAGCTTTACTCACAAACAAGGACCTCCCAGCACAACTCCAACAGCCAGTGACCTCGGGGGCATCTGAGTGGCTCAGTTTTTGTGACAAGATTGTAAAAACAGCCACCACTCTAACTGGTGAAACAGACACAATCAATCCTCGATTTTGTCTACACGAAGATCAGAGAGTAGGCGTAAAGAATGGGGGTCCCCGCACCCCACACTCCTGCCATTGATGCCACAAAGAAGGCACGTGTTGAATAGAACACTTCTTAACGTCCTAAAAGTTTGTCTGTTACCAGGTCACATGGTCGGCCAGCAAGCTAACCAACCAAGGGTAGAGTTTCCACGGTTCTGGTCTAAAAACCATAGAAAGACTCAGCACTCATTCTAAGTACTTCCCTGGAGCAAGAGAAAAGGCACCCACTGGGGGTATCAGATTTGGGTCCCTGCAACAAACACTGGCTGTGTAACCTCAGGCCGGTCACTTTACCTCTCTGGGCTTCAGGTTTTTCATCCTTCTAGACACTGGACAAGACTGGATGGTCTGTTTCTAGAAGTACCGAGTTCCATTTGGCACTCAGTAAAACACACAATAACCAGTGGAGATTCTTTCTTTTTCAGCTCCTACATCCAATCATTTTATCATCCTACCAAAAATGCTCTCAGATGAGCAGTACTATTCCAACGCTGTGACAGCAAGAAAGCACAAACACTGCAGTGGGGCAAGGAGGAGTCCTGCCAATTGCTTCCACATTCACCTGTGACTTTGCTGACTACACACCCTCCTCATTCCTTCACCGTGTACAGTGGGTGGTTAAATATCAGTCTTCCTGAATTCAAATCTCACCTCTCCATGTCCTGGCCAAGTGACCCTGGGAAAGTTACCTAAGCAGCAGCTGCCTCGGTTTCCCCATCTATAGAACAGGGCTAAAATGAGTACCTTCTTCCAGGGGCGTTGTGGAAAAATTAGATGAGTGAAAATAAGTGAAGCGTTTAGAACAGAGCCTGGCACACAGTAAGCAATTAACAAATGTTGATAACTATTAGCTACTATTATTTGTCCAATCATTCAATAAACTCTTACTGGGTATTTATTCAGTGAGTTATTCTTAAAGACCAAGGAAACACAAAAATACCGACTTTACAATCCAGTAGGGAGAAATCAACCTGAACCAAGAAATACAGGCCTATGATCCCTTATTCAAAGTGCTTGGGACAAACAGGTTTGGATTTAGATGTTTCTGATTTCAGACAGGTTAACAGGTGCATAAATCATATATTAGATAACACCCATCTGCCCTCTCCTCCCCCAGGCCTGGAACAGCACCTGTTGGGATTTCTCCAGTAAATCCCACATATCACACTAAGCGGGATCAAGAAATTCTACAGAGTCTCAAGACAGTTCGGGTCAGGTTTTGCTGCCAAATGAATTACAAAAAAAAAAACCTTCTGGTTTTCAGAACTTTTTGGCTATCAGAACTGCAGCTAAGAGTCTGTAGACCTGTACCATATAGCAATAAGGTGTCAGGGGACTGCACATGAAGCAGCACCAAACCACAGGGGGAGACAGGAAAGACTTCACAAAAAAGGCACAGTTGAGGTTGAAACTTGAAGGAGAAATAGGAGCCTCACTGAACTGGGCAGGTGAACACTCCTGGCAGAGGGACCGGCAAATGCAAAGGCGGGGAGATAGGAATCAGCAGAGAATGTTCAGGAACAGCTACAGGGCGTGGGGTGCAACCTGAGATGTGTGTGCATTGGTAGCGAGAGGAGAGGCTGAAGAATGAGGCCAGGGTCAGATCCTAAAGGGCATGTAGGCCACACTGAAGAAGTCCCACCTAGTACTATAGGCCACGGGGAGCCCTTTAGAGGAGAGAAGAGGATCAGATTTGCATTTGATAAATGGACAGGAAGAGGAAGAGAGGAAGGAGACACCCAGTTGGGAGACTAGTCCAATGGCCAGGGAAGAGATGATGACAGTGCCAACTAAGGCAGCAAAGGGAGTAAAAAAAGAGGGACAGCCACCGCATGCCGGCGTGGTGCAGACAGCACCAAGCAGAGTCACAGGTGCCAGAAGCCAGCCCACGCGCACTGCATTTAGGGGCTCACAGAGGCCGCTTTTCTATATGCTACTTTCTGATGTACGAAGGAATTATCTGAACAGCACTAGAGTCTGCCTGTGCAACCCTCCTTCTTATTCAACCCCTCCCATCTCTCCCCAGGTCACGAGCAGGTTGGCCAAGAACAACGGTCAGGTGCATGCAACCTGAGTCAGTCCCAGCCCCAGTGGCTCAAAGAAGCAAGGCTGAGAAGACCAAGTAGTGGGTCAGAGAGGTGGCGACAGCACCTGCCACACACCCTTCTGAGCCACAAGGCCAAGAAGGGTGACCAGGAGAAACTGGAGGAGGAGGAAAAGGTCCTGGTTGGAATAGAGTTGGACTCTGCAGGTTCACAGAGAATCCACAACCATCCATTTCTAAAAGGGTCACTACTCCCCCATCAAAGATGAAGCCACACTAAAACACAACACCAGCCTGAAGCCAGGCAGAAGAGGAGGAGTTCCAGGTGGCAGGACAGATCCAAGTACCCACGGGCCATAAGGAGAAGCAGATCTTCTCCCGTCTTACCCACTGGCTCCTCCAGGAACTGAAAAGCCAAGGGCTGACAAGGAAGTGTCGATGAACGCACAGCTCCACTGTCAGAGGACGGAGGGGACCGTAACTGACCAGGGCAGAGTGAAGAGGAGGACCACTTTGTGACTCAAAGATGCCACCGGCCACCTCTGCTCCCAGGCCTCAGACTCTACCCACCAAACCTAAGATCCTTAAGGACAGGGCCTACCTGTTCCTCCTTTTATCACCTATCAATACCCCAAACACAACAGGTGCATAACCTGATAAATCGAGCCATCACCAGAAAGAAAACCATCTCAGAAGAACCGGTGGGAAGAATGCTCCTCACAGAGCAGGAACAAATGAGGGCAATAAGCAAATGATGAATTCATGCCAGATTTCAAAATCTACAAGTCCTTTCCCATTAGTGAGTGAGCGTTGATGCTACAAACAGCCACCCCATGGTCCACCTGAAAGGCCTCTCCTGATCCCCACAGTGGCAGATGGTTTGTCTGCTTCCATCCCCCCTTGCTCTGCCCGTTCTGGCAACTGGGGAGAGGTCCCTTCTGGTGTGGCCACAAGACACTGCTTGGGCAACTGCCCCTCCATGCAGCTGGGCACACAGCACATCGCCCCTCTCTAGCCTGAACTTTGCACTGCCAGGGAAGAGGGACACCTGCCACAAGGCCATGGGGGCAGAAACAAAAGCCTTCACTGGAACAGGGAACTTAGACCATTGGGAGTGCCCAGCTGGCATCCGCATGTCCCAGGATATTCACTGAGCTCCATCAAACTTGGGAGCAAGAAGACCTCAACTGCTTCTTGAATGTGATCTCCAGCAGCCCACGGGAAAAAGTAATGCTCTCAGTCAAAACTCTGACAAAAATCTGTCTCCCATTTTTTTTTCTCCGTTTTCCTGTGGGATTCAGGACCTGGGTCTTTGTAGATTTCATCTGTGCAAAAGGAAGGAGAAAACAGACCTATATCTGATACAAGGGGTAATGCCCAGAGGGAAATCTTGAGGTCAGCTGCTTCTTTTACTTTCAGGCTTTTCGTTAAGGACATTTGCAAACTTTCACAAAAGTAATGAAATTAACATAATGAGTCCACCCGTTCTCATCACCCAGCATCACTCATTACCAACATGGCCCATCTTCTTTCATCTATATGTCCCCCCCATATACACATGCAACTAGATTATTCTAACAGCTACTCCTTTCCCAACCTGTTTCTAACTGACATGACACACAACTCCCAAATGGGCTCTGCTCACAATCACGCACCCTTCATGTTTTTACCTAGGAACCTCCAGGTATCAAACTAATCCAGAGACCTGCAGCCACCCAAACTGGATTTTCTGTCTTGAAAACAGAGAGTAAAGAAGGAGGGGAGGCACAGATCAGTGACTGAGCATTCTGGAAGTTGTCTGCTGTCAACAAGAACCTTTTGAGGAGAAGGGTGAAGACCCAACACTTCTCCCTTAGTAGCAAAGTCCTCGTGGGCAGCACCCACTCCAAGAGCTAAGCACAAAGCTAACAGCTGGTGACGTAGCCGCCGGTTTGAGTAAGTGCTGCATGGTTTGCTGCTTATGTTTGATTAAGGGTTGGTTTATGTTTCCTTGGGGAGTTTTATTTCTATGCTGTTATTTCACCCCCAAAATTTACAGTGCCTGAATTCTTCCACCCTGTTTGAGTCAACCCACCCCCTCCTCTCCCTGGTCTGCGAATGGCCAGAAATAGTTTCCATTGTCATTGACTTAAATTTCCACTTTGATGATGGGAACAAATATTTTTCTTGCCCTTTCCTGAAGCAGGAATAAATTTTTCCATTCAAGTTCTTCTAATCGGACTCTGAGGACCAAACCCTGAATAAAAATACAGAGGAACAGACAGGATAAGGTACATCCTTGGGACCAAAGGCACTGGCACCAGCCCCATGCTTCAGGGCTACAACATACTAGATCCATTCCCTCGTTCCGCTCTCACCAATACTCACTGAGCTCTGTTCTCAGTACTGTAGGTACAGCTGTGACCAAGACAGACCCTGCCCCTATACTCATGGAGCGCAAAATTTCAAACCAGGGCAAAGCTGCCCAGCCCAACACAAAAAGATCTCTTAGGAGGCTGTTTCCCAAGACTGACAAATAAGAACCCTCTGCAGCACAGCCCCTCCTCGTCTGACCACATCTCCCTTTCGAGCTCAACCCTCTCCCCATGTACCTCTTTAGCACACATAGATGGCTCCTCAGGTAAGCAGGCTCCCCAGCTGAGCAGACACACACTGAGAGACAAATTGGTCCCCCCTCCGCTGCAGGGAGCTCTCTGGCCTGGTCTAGGAGGAAGCTCAGCATGGATTCTAGTGTATCCAAGCTCTATGTCTCCAGAGAGGCTGGGATATCCCCATAACTAATATTTGGGATGCAATGCTAGATAGAGCATTGGGCTCCCTATCACAGGAGGTAGGGGTGCGGGGCTTCCTTTGATCGTTTTTTCTTCCTTCTCTAATTCTGATCAAATGTTCTGAGTCACCTTGCCAAGCAAAGTGAATGGTGGCTGTCAAAGTGTTTATAATTACCGTCCCTATCTGCTTGGTGGTGCACAGTGATAACTGAAAGATTAGGCCTGGAAGCCACAGGCGGGAGGCTCCACAAGAACACAACAGCCTCAGAAGCTGAAATGAGAGACCCCTGGTCACTTTTCCCAGCCCATCTGGCCAAACCACGTCCAGAAGGTTTGAGGTACTCAAAGTCCACAGGAAGCAGCTAGAGCCTCCAGACCCCAAATCCATAGCTCCCCATTACAGCCCGGAGTAAGAGAACCAACAGAATGTTCTTACACTCTTGGTCCAGGTGGTCAGTGCAGAGTCAGGAGGGCCAGGCCAGGCGGAAGAGACGTAAGGAGGGAGAAGGGGGCCTAGAGGAAAGGAGGGCAGCGGGGCAGGGCGCGGGCTAGGCAGAGGCTTAGGTGTCTGTGTTCCATCTCTAGGAATAGCTGTATGGCTCAGACAGCTGCCAAAGCCCTGTACCATATCTCTTCCTTCTCCCTCCCTGGGCCCCCTCTGCAGCACCCCCTTGCTTGGTTGCAAAGACAGCAAGAGTCCACTTGGTATTTCTTTCTATCTGCACCTTAACATAGGGGTTAGAGGCATCCCTTCACCAGCCTGCCTATTTCAACAAGAAGAAAGCAGGAAGGAAAGCTTAGGACTCAGAATTCTGGAAGAATTATTCATCCCCTTTGGGCTTCACTTAGCTCTTTGATGAGACTCTAAGGGTTGGAACCGCTGACCCTCCCCAACTGTCTTAAAATATTACCTCCAAGTCCCTGGGCCCCCTCTGCAGCACCCCCTTGCTTGGTTGCAAAGACAGCAAGAGTCCACTTGGTTTTTCTTTCTATCTGCACCTTAACATAGGGGTTAGAGGCATCCCTTCACCAGCCTGCCTATTTTAACAAGAAGAAAGCAGGAAGTAAAGCTTAGGACTCAGAATTCTGGAAGAATTATTCATCCCCTTTGGGCTTCACTTAGCTCTTTGATGAGACTCTAAGGGTTGAAACCGCTGACCCTCCCCAACTGTCTTAAAATATTACCTCCAAGCGTTTTGCAAACCTGCCAGGAGCCTCTGGTCTTCTCCCTTGAGGCATCTCCAAACAGCCCGGGGTACCTAACAGTCCTCTCTATTATCTTTCTACAAATTGGCTCGCACCTGAAAGAGGCGAGACATCACCTCTGCCCCGGATTCAAGTCCCCACATTAATGCCTAAATAAAAATAACTCTTCTCCCTCCCCAAGAGAGGCAGAAAGCAGACCATCCCATCCCTGCCATAGAGCCGAAGGCAATAGAGATCATTCTCCAACCAAAGATGGCTTTCCAACCCTCTCAAGAGAAACACTCCAAGCAAGTATTGAACAAGAAGGCAGACGGCAAGTGTTCACAATTGCCCTTAAGTCTCAGAGAGTAATTGTGTTTCTTTCGATCAGAACACAGTTCAGCAGCAAGTGTCCAGAAAACTCGCAGGCAGCAGCCTGGTGACCACTCAAAGGCAGAAAGCACTGTCGCTCCAGAGAAGCTGAGAGTGAGACGGTGTAGAGGGAAGGATCAGGCAGGCAGGGGCGGGAGGACTCACCCCGTCAACTCATTTGAGGCTGGCCCTGAGGAGCAATAATGAGGTCTGAGAGCTGCAGCAAGCCCCTCTCCCTCTCAAGGACATGTCCAGAAGAGGCACAACTCCAGGGTTGGCATCCCACTCTGCCACTGACCATCAGTGTGTCTGGAAAAGAGGAGCTGAGGCTTCGTCATCAGAAATGGGCATCAGAAAAACCCCTACTCAATAGAGTTTTGTTTTGTTTAGGATGAAATTGAGAAGCAATCAGCACAATAGCGGACATAAAGCCAGCCCTCCATCAACAGTCTCTACCTGGTGGAATCTAAGGCCCCGTGGAGTGTAAGATTCACAGTTCTGAAACAAAGCCATCCATGTGTAAGATGCATCCTGATTTTCAAGTACAAATGTGAGCAAAAATGCACCTTGAACTGAGGAAATAGTGGTATTTCCAGCGGGTATCTGGACATTCACATTCCTGTCCGGGCTGTGCCACCAATCCACTTGTGAGATCTTGAGAAAGTCACTTTGCTTCTCTGAGTCTCAGTCTCCTCCCCGTGAAGTGAGGAGATGGATGCAATAACCACTCAGCCCTGGAAAATACTAACAACGGTGCCCAATCACAGCGACAGCACAGGCTTCACCCCTGAACTCCTTCACAACCATCTCAGTAAGGGTCTCAGCCCACCCAGCATCAGAAGGCTGTTCTCATAACCCCCGCTGCTCCCCTTCCCAGCTCAGATGGAGGCGAGACCAAGCCTGCAGCTCCCCACGCTGTTTTTGCTGTGGGCACAGACAGCATCCGAACAGGGCTCATGCACCCCATAGCGGAGGGCCGGGGCTGGCCCTGGAGCCACATGCACCAAAACTGAGTTGGAGAGGGATGTCTCCCCAGCCAGCCTCTCTGCTTCTCTCCTTCAACAGCTCCATAACCTACATTAGGAAATTTACACTTAACAAATCAGCCGCAGAATCCTAAGGAGCACAGATGTTCCTGCGGTGCAGCATCTTCTTTGCACTTAACAGGAGAAGCTACACAAGAAAATAGAAAAGGGGAAACCTGCTGCTCAGATGCTCCTTTTACTCTAAGACCTGGATTCAGGGATGTGCTGTAATCGCTTATATGACTGGCTGCCTTTTCTCCCCAAGAACCCCCACCCAAGGCACCTTTTCAGACCTGGGTTTCAGAGAGGAGGTCCCCACACCCTCTCTCTTCTAGCTTCTTATGAACAGCACCACACCCCAACCCCAACCTGCCCCACAATTTCTCTTGCCCACACCACATCCTCCATAAAAATGTGGCCACCCTCTCTGAACAGGTGAGGAAAATGAAAACCGGAGCAGTCCCCTAAGGCCAGGGCCCAGGGGAGACCTCAGAAGAAAGGCAAGAACCCTCAGCCTAACATTCAGAACACTGTCCCATGAGGACAACCCAGACACAACCTGCAAAGAGTCTGGAATGGGGGGAAGGCTCTGATAAAAGAACGTCCAGAGGAGATGGCCACCCAGCAGCAGTGAAAAACCTCACTGGGCCTCCTGCCTCACCTTCAAGGTCCTTCTCCCCGACTTCCAGACAGGCTCAATGTTGCCCACCTTCCAACAGCCTGCTCTAAACCTTTCCTGAGAGGCACAATCCGAGGCCGAGGCTCCACTATCCTGAGCGCACGCTGGCTGGCACTCCGAGTTTGCCAGCTGTATGGCCTCGGGAAATCAATCCCTATCTCAGAGTCTTGACTCCTATCTCTGCCATATATGTTCATTTCTGTCCTATCTAGTCCATGTGTCAAAACTATAAAATGGGATGCAGTATAATAGGGCAATTATTACTAAATTATACTAATAATGCTAATTGAAAGTGTTGAGACTCTTTAGGCATTAAGTCCTCTTTGTGCATATATTCTGCCTTTCTGACGGGACTCTAATTTTCCCAAGGACAGAGGTTATGTCTCTTTCTTTTCTCAAAATGTCTAAAATAGGCTCCTGCAGACATCATCATCTCAGTTGGTGGTGTGGGCTGAGTAGATGGCAGCAAAGAGCGAGCATGCTGCCCCCTCCCCTGGCCCTAACAGACATGGCCAATCGAGTGCACACTCCTGCACACTGATCAGCAGTGCTCCAGGAGGCGAGCCGCTTCCAACCCATCAGAATGGCAAAGGAGGTGAAAATGGGTTGCTCTCTCCCCACCCCCAGTCTAGATGGTATGCAGGATCTCTGACATGCACAGATCCTAACTATCGACAGGTGCTCTGAAAACACAGTCCACCTACACAGATGGCTTTGGAGCACTCTTGTGAGCAGCAGAGACAGGGAACCTCATTCTATCTACTCAGGTCCCCCCCACTCCTTTTCTTTTCTTTGCTGACTCAATGTCTTTTGAGAAGATCAGCAGGATGTAAATTATTAAATTATGATTCCTAGTATCTTATCACTAACATGCAACCTATAATCTCTGACACAGGAGAAGAGGAACAAAGGACAGAATTTGTGATGAATCCATAAAACTGAACCCCAAGCCTTCGCTCAGTTCCTAGAGTCACCTCTCAAATATTCATGCAATCCGGATTGACCTCCTCCCCTCCTTCATGTCCATTCAAAGATGGAAAGATGGGGGGTGGATGCGCAGGCAGGGAGCAGGACAAGTACGCATGGAAAAGGAAAGAAAAGCATATGATTTTTCAAATTCAGAAGTAGAACCCCAGGCCTCATTTTCCTGGGCTTATAAAATGAGGGACTGGCTAGGATAGCTCGTAAGGTCCCTCTCAGGTCTGAGGTTTAGGGACTGTATATTTATTACTCTGCATTATCTACTACTTTGTACACACCAAATAGATTTCCCTTCTCCATAATGTTATAGCCCCAGATTGACAGTGCAGCGGGACATGGGGCTGCATCACAAGAGACATGTAACAAGACCACCACGTGCTTGCACGATACCCTTTCTCTGAAGAACACCTCTACCGACTCAGGGGGACTTTAGATGTTCCATAATGATGATGATGATGACAAACAGTGATTTCAAAGCCCTCTTCTGTTTACTGCCTAACAGTCTCTCAACACCCCGTGTGAGTCTATATCCTCATATCCCGTGTACACCCTCTGCCTTACAAAGACCTAATTTAGACAGAGGCAAATTAGCTCTGTGGGGTGAGATGCATTAACCAAGTCTCCCAAACAGCACAAATCTAATTAACTGAAAATCAAAATTGCAAAGCTGCTGAAAAAGATTTCCACAGAAGAAGTCTCCCAAGGATTGAAGGGAAGTTGTGAACCATGTGACCTGCCTAATCCAAGTCTCACCGCTAAACTGGGATAAACGCTGTTCGGGTGTTTGGGTTTGTTTGCTTTTTCACTGATGTTTGTTTTCTCTAGATCACCTTTATCACCAGTGGGCTTTAGAGAGCTTATCTTGTGCATGCAACAGCCCTGAGAAGCATCCTTTCCAAGGAGTGGGCCCAGCCTTCAAGAACCTTTGGTGCTGCAGGAAAAAAGAATACCATTTCCAGAAAACCTGGCTGAGAACTCCTGCACACCTGTCCCGTCTCCCCCACCACCCAAGAAATGCTACCAGTGGTGGGTCAAATGCCCCCCATCCAGGGTCCTTGAAATGATGGAGACACATTCAAGTCAGAGATCCCCCATCATCCCATGACAGGCACATTAGAGGGGGCCTAAGCTTGTCCTTCACTCCTCTGACCTGCCTGAAGCAAAAGAAAATGGGACAGTCACCAGGGTCGAGCAGGGCTGCTCCTGGCTCCAAAGCCCATGAGCTCCAGCTCTTGGTAAAGAGAAGACAGAAGACAGTTTCTGTGCCTTCTACCACACACCGCACCCCTGATTTAAATTCTTCCTGGCTCCCCATGGTCCAAAACAGCAGTTCTCAACCCTCGCTGCATGTTAGAGTCACCTGGGGAGCTGTAAAAAAACTCCCAGAGCCCAATCCACACCCCAGACCAAGTGAATCAGAATTTCAGAGGCATCAGCATTCCTCACCAGATAATTCCAACCTGCAGCCAAGGCTGAGAACCACAGCTCCACACCAGCGCGTCTCAAACTTTAATGTGCACATGATTTACTTGGGTGATCTTGTTAAAATGCAGATGCTGACTGGGCAGTCTGGGGTTGGCCCTCAGATGCCACATCTCAGATGGGCTCCCAGCTGATGCTGCTGGTTCAGAGAACTCACTTTAAGCTAGAAGGCTCTAGAATAAAAGTCCAAATGCTTGGGCTTGGCGCTCCAGGCACGTTTGATCTGACCCCTCTATTTTCCCTTTTCTACCTCTTGCCACTGCCCACCTCATATACCCCACAATGTATGCAGCTCCCCAAATGCATGGTGGCTCCTCAGTGGCTGTGCCCCTGCTATTCCTTTGAAAGCCCCTCCTACAATTACTCCGTCTCCTTGGAAAACTCCTACCATGTAGTGTGGGCTGAATTGCATCCCTCATAAAAATTCTTATGTCAAAGTCCTAACCCCCAGTATCTCCAAATATGATTTTTTTAAAGATATAGAGTCTTTACAGAGGTAATTCAGTTAAAATGGGGTCATTAGGGTAGGCCCTTCTCCAATATGACCAGTGTCCTTATAGAAAGAGGAAATCTGGGCCGGCCCGGTGGTGCACTCGGTAGAGTGCGGCGCTTGGGAGCGTGGCGGCGCTCCTGCCCAGGGTTCGGATCCCATGTAGAGACCGGTCTGCTCACTGGTTGAGTGCGGTGCGGGCGCGACACTGAGGGTTGCGATCCCGTTACCGGTCATGAAAAAAGACAAAAAAAGAAAAAAAGAAAAAAAAAAGAGGAAATCTGGACACAGACACACGTACACATGCGCACATACAGAGGGAAGGCAATGTGAAGACACAGGGAGAAAACGACCACCTACAAGCCGAGGAGAGAGACCTGGAACAGATCCTTCCCTCCCAGCCCTCAGAAGGAACCAACCCTACCAATACCTTGATCTTGGACTTCCCAGCCTCCAAAACTGTGAGGCAAGAAATTTCTGTTGTTGACCCAGCCAGTTTGCGGTACTCTGTTATGGCAGCACTAGCAGACTAATACCCATTTCTCCAGACCCAGTCCAGCCACAGCCTCCTCTGGGAGGTTGCCCTGACCCACCCCAGCAGGTCCATCTCTTTGGGCCTCCTCTGGGCTCCAGGGTTCTCTGACCTGCTCATCTGACAAACAACTGCTACTCCTGAGTTCGGGGCAGAGACCCCGCCTCTCCTGTGTCTGTGTGTCCAGCACCTCACGTGGCGCATGGCACATGGAAAGCACCAAGAAACGTGAACCGGACTGAATGGAGAGAAAGTGGAGTGCACTTCACCAGCAGTGACTTCCCAGCGGCTCCCCTGCCCGCCCTGGGCCTGCTGCCTCCCTGCTCTTGCTTCTCTCCATGCAGCCAAGAATGATCGCTGTTTCGAGCTGGGTTTTGTTTTTATTTTGTGTGTGTATGTGTGTGTTTTTATTGTGTGTGTGTGTGTGTGTGTGTGTGTGTGTGTGTGTGTTCCCTTTAAGCCACCATATTGAAATGCAAACTGCCAGGTGTTAGAAAGGCTACCCCCAGCCATAAGGGGCAGCTGGTTTCTACAGACCAGCATTTATCACATTTGCAGTAAACACACAAAAGGTCTTCAATTCAAAACCAGGAAGAGAAAGTAATTCTTTTGTCAAAAGGCAGCAGTAACTAAACACTGGGCAGGGAGTGAAGGCAGATTCAGATGGTGCTTTCCCATCCTCAGGGGTGTGAACGTGTTTTATACTGGAAGAGACCAAAGAGTCAAACTAACACATTTTGAATGTGTACTATACGACCAAGCTCCTGCACAAACCCTCAGCGTTTAAACTTATCTGCAGTTCTAAGGAGGGCTGACAGCTAGATGAGACGTCATAAAAGGAAAGCCGACCTTTGCAAAGGGGAACTTAACCCCCTTTGGAACTAAGATAGTGCCCTGGAAACCCGCGTTCTAGGGAAGGAGGATCCAAAACAGCTCCATTAATTCCTACGAATATAAAATACTGAAATCCTTCATGTTCAAAGAGCAAAGAGGGGAGAGCCAAGTTAAAAGTTATGGTGCCCTCCAAGCCTGTAAAGAACAGCCCAGGCATCTTCACAGAATTATTTTTTTCCTCTTCGCAACAAACCTGAAATATGAAAGGGTCATTTTCTCTTTAGGGTCGATTTATACTCCGAAGACTGCATGATTTGCTCTTTTGAAGGTTACGAGGCTGGCCAGGCTTGAAACTCCAGCAAAGCATTTTCTCTCTTACCAGGAACCTCCTAGGGGATCCTTCCCAACCTGGGCCCCACAGGAGCCTGCAGCCTTGAATCTAGAGGTCAGCTCCCACCCTGAGCCTCTCAAATGCCACCACCATACCAGGTTTCTTCCACTTGGCGGTTTTGAAAAAGAAAAATCGGGAAGGGAATGTGGAAGGTAGGCAGGAATTGCCACACAATCCAACACAGCCTTCAGATTTACAGCACTTCCCCCCTGTAACGTTGCCTTCAGGCACCAAGAAACTACAGAACAGTGTAGTTCTCCCCCACATCCCACTCTCCATGACTCTCAGCAAAGCCAGGGGCCCTCCAGCAGCATGCCCGCTACCCTGGCTAATGGCCCGGCTGCTAGGACTGTGATCAATCGCCCTTCCAAGAGTGAGTCAGTGGCTTGTTTCCCGAGAAAGCAGGTATCAAAGACACTACTGTGGCTTTTGCTCTCTCCTCCAGCCTTCCCACTTCCCTGGAGACAAGGGCGTCACAGCACCAAGCCTTAGAATTCAGGCTCCCTTTCGGGCACCTCCCCAAGAACCTCCTAGAACAGCAATGAGTCTCTTACTGCATGCAGAGCTGCTGCATTTTCTCCCTTTTATCTATTATCTTTTGCAAAATGGGATTTCAAAATCCAAGGAACCCTCCTCCTGGCAAACCCAGGCTGTTCAAGAAAGACCCAGCACCTCTTTATCATCTGCTGAGAGGTGCCGAAGACCTGACACTTCATACCGCCCACGTCTGGGCTCAAGGGCTAAAGCCCACCTGCAGTTTCAGTGAGCACCAAAAGCTCCCAGGCACAAGCCACCAGTGGAATGGGGCTACAGGCCTGCTGTTCTACAGACAACAACAAAGAAAATAATCATAGCAACAAGAGCCACCACGTTCTGAGTGAGCATCTACTGCGTTCTGGGCGTTACAGGAATTTGACATGTGTGACACAGAAACTCACTGAATCCTCATGCTAACGATGTCAAGCAGGTATTGACACTGCATTCAAGAAATTTTATTATTCCTTTTACACTGACAAGAAAACTAGAGCTGAGAACGAATAAGCAACTTGCCCAGGGTCCCCCGATAGTAAGAGGCAGAAAGGTCTGGATGTCAGGTCTGTCTGGCTCCAAGGCTCTCTCCAGCAGGGCCACATCACCTAGAAAGGCTCCTGGGCCACTCTTTATCCAGCTTCCATTGGTACAACATCCAGCAGGGAGACGGGGCAGGGGGCACTCATTAATATCCCCATTGCACTGGTGGATCAGCTGAGGCCCAATGAAGAAGCAAAGTGCTCCACTCCCTTTACCTGGGGGAAAAGACAAGTTCCCTCCTGGGCTTCGAATATAAAACATGGTCTCCAGTCTCCACTGACTCTGCTCTCAGGCCTACTGTTCCCCCCAGATGCCCCCAGAAGTTGCCCCCAACTGTCCCCACCCCAGCAGCAATTCCCTAGGAGGCAGCATGGCAACTCCCAGCCAGGGATGCAGGCCCAGGCAGGCCTGCTGGACCAGGAAGGAGGAAGGAAACAGTACCTTGAAGGGCCTGGCTGCCTTCTCCCACCGTGGCTTCCAGGTCTGCTGGGTCTAACAACACACAAATGTTAGTTCTAGTTTGTTCACTCATTAAAGCCCACACCCTTCATCCTCCCCACCACCCTCATATCATAACCCTCTGCCGGGAGAGAGGCTAAAGCCTGGTGGACAGAGACCAACTCTGCCCATGTCTCCTGTAGGCCCAGGCTGCTTCTGAATCTACTGAGTACTAACAGCACTTCAGTCTGACCTCAAGAACCCTTCTGCCACCAAGTCGTGACTTCCTCCGTCTTCCACTCTAGCTGTCATCCACTGAGACTCCCCAAGTAGGGCCCTCCCTGTCTCCCCTTCCCCAACTGCTCTTTCCTGAGGCCAGATCTCAGGGATTGGACATGTGACCATCTGGCACCAACACCTGCTTTTCTGAGAAGGAATTCCCCTTAAGGATGATCGAGTCACAAAGACTAAACCCATACTTATTTGTAAAAGCATTTCCTAATGCTTCTGGCATGCACCTTTCTTTCACATCATATGCATACACAATATGTATGGCATGTACAAATTCCCCCATGCATACTCCCATTTTATTATACACTTCCCCCCACCGGCAGGGACATAGAACATGTGGCCAACAAGGGTTTAAAGCCACTCATTCTGCAAGCCCATCCTGGAAGGTGACTGGTGGCAGAGGAGAATATGAGCTGTCAGGAAGCCCAAAGCAATTTCAAGATAAAACTGGCACCAGGGGCACGATGCAAGAAACAAGAGGAGCCTGCTCTGAACACAGTTTCCCCCTCGTAGGTAAGAAAAAGCACTTACAAGTTCCATAGCTCCGAACTTGCAGCTGAAATTCCCTAGGATGGTTAAGTCTAGTAGAACAGATGATCTGTAAAAGTGCTTACGGTCAAAGACTCTCTGTGCAGTGCATTTTAATTTATTAAAGAGTATTAATATTTCTTTGTAAAGCTTTCTCCAGTCCATGGAAAACCTGGATCGACATTCTGAAGAAGACTCCATCGTAGCCTGGAGGATCACACAGGCTAATAGCTGAGGTGGTCACATCCCCACATTTGGATGATAATACAGGCAGCCCTCAACCTGGGAAACCTGCCAGGTGACAGACAGCAATGTGGCCTTGGACAAGTAACTTAACTCAGTTCTAGGCCTCAGTGTCCTCAATGGTACCACGGACCAATTGTACCTCAGCCCCTGTTATCACTGAAATTTCCATCCTACTGGAGCTTTCCATGATTAGCAATAAAACCCACCAGAAAAAAGGGCCCATCCTCAAGGGCAATATGGAGAAGGGAACTAGGTGGGATTTGCTGTCCTCAGGAGACCCCGGGGATGCAGCGGGTAGTGGCAGTGCTGGAGAAAGCATGAACAGACTGTGTCCCAGGGGGCCACATCGAGGAAGAAAAAGCAGAGCCCGCTGGGGGCCTATGGGCTCCTCCGTGGTAAGGCCCAGGGAATGCCCCAAGTGAGATGCCCATCCTCACCCCATCCAACAAAGCTGCGGTTGACTCTTGGAGATGGTCTTTCTTCCCTCAGCCTTGCCCCCTGCCGCCCCACCCCACATCCAGTGAAACCAAGTACAGCTGCCCAAGTCCCACTGCACACCAGCCGAAGGTTCGGGGAGGCTCAGGCCTCAAAAGAATTGTCTTCTCTCAGCTTTGATGGGCGGCCCTAAGAACTGAAGCATTATTTTTTATATTGTTTCCATGGGAATCCTCATTCTCACCTCCCAACAACCAACATATAAAAAAACTTTGGAAGAAAAACAACCCACTTTCCAGTTTGGGGATGACTGAAAAGCCCTGTGAACCTTCAGAGCTGTAGGGAAGTATTCACCGACCCAGCAAGCGAAAACTGATGGTCAGGAGATGACAGGTATGGTGGCAACCGGGATCAAAAATCACACAGGCCTCCTCAAGCAATATGCCCAAGAGGAAAGAGGCCAGGAACTGGAGTCAGTCCCATACGTGTCTGAAGCCCCACCATTACATAGGCACACAATAAACCTTTGCCTGTTGAATCACAGGTGAACCGCTTGGCTCGAGGCTTCAGTTCCTGATTGTTAACATGGGGCAATTAAAATTGCTTCATAGATTTAACAGAAATTAAATGTGATGAAAATATGCCTATGAAAGAGCTTGACACTCAGAAGGGAACTAGCACTTATGACTCTCTGTGCTAGATTATCTCGTTTAATCTTTGGAACACCCTTGGAAAGTGATGATGGCGGTGGTGTTAATGGTAGTAGCCAACACTGTCTGATTCACTCCACGTGACTTACTACATGCCAGACACGTCATCTTATCTCATCCTTACAACCAATTGGGTGGTAGATATCACTCCTCCTCATTACAAATAAGAAACCGTGATCTAATAGCTGTAAATGGTGGGGCCAGGAATCCAACTCAGGTCTGTCTGACCACAAAGAGGCAAAACCCACTGCCTGTCAGTGAATACAGATGCCTTCATTCATTCCTCACGCATTTACTAAGCATCTCCTGTGTGTCAGGCTCTATGGACGGCATTTGGAATAGAGCAGAGAACAAGACAGACACTGTCCCTGTGATCATACAGGTTACAGTGCAACAGGCAGAAAAGACAATCAAACAAAAAATTGCATGATGGGGCTGTATTCGTCGGGGTTCTCCAGAGAAACAGAACAGGAGAGACAGAGAGATTAATTTATCTTAAGAAATTGGCTTGTGATTATGCAGGTCTCAAGTCTGAAATTCCTAGGACAGGCCAACAGGCTGGAAACTCAGGTAAGAGTTGATGTTGGAGTCTTGAATCCAAAGTCTGCAGGGCAGGCCAGCAGCCTGGAAACTCAGAAAGGGTTTCTTTGTTGCAGTCCAGAGCCAGATTTGCTTCTTCCTTGGGAAACCTTGGTCTTTGCTCCTAAGGCTTTCAATGGATTGGATGAGGCCCACCCACGTTATGGAGGCTAATCTGCTTGACTCAAGGTCAACTGATGGTAAAGGTTAATCACATCCACAAATACCCTCACAGCAATAGCTAGACTAGAATTTCACCAAACAAGGCACCATAAGCCCAGCCAAGTTGACACATAAAATTAACCATCACAGGGGTTGTATGGAGAGTGAAGAAAATGGAGGGGAAAAGCCTAAGGATTTAGAAAATGTTGGAAGGCCCAAGGAATAAACAGCTATCAGAAGCTCAAAATGTTCCTCAAAAACTGTGCAAATGTATTTATCAAAGGCCATTCACATTTATACAAATAAATGTACTGGGGACTCCCTACTTAAAGGAGCCCCAGGGAATCCTTTTGAGAACCAGATAATTACTTAGCCCACGAGTTTGCTTTTATATGATATAGGTACCCTCACACCACATTTTCATAAAGTGAGACAATTGTGTACACTAAAGAATATTAAAGCTGGCAGCAAAGCCCTTGAATGGTGCTAAGCAAAAAAAGAAGAGTGTGTGCACAAAAGTGTCACTAGGTGCCCCCAATTACTGCCCATTCATTTAGGACAAATAACAGTGTCACCCTTGAATCCGTAAACCTCATCCTCATTCGAGACAGTAGCAAAACCCAGACTGTAACTGTAGGATCTCTGCTGGGCACTGGGAGGACAATGGGGCAGGGCAGGTGTCTACAAGATACACGTTTTGCTACTCAATCACTGTAAGTTCATCTGGTGAAACCACAGATGAGTCTGACTTTTTAACAAGTGGATCTCAGTGGGAATCTCTTTCTGTCTCATCAGTAGGCAGGAAGGGTTCTTCTCTACAGGCAGCAATGAACTCCAATGCTTTTCCAGTCAGAAGTGACACTTTGCGTAGAGCTTTTCACACTACCTGTGGGTCGTGCTACCTATTAAAAATAGGTGGAAGAAGGGGATCAAAAGAAAGCCAACTAAACAGAAGAGAAGGAACAGAATACGCAGCCCTAGCCCCCATGGAATTGTAGCTCTGATCTTAAGCAAGTCAATTTTAACCTGCGTGTCAGATTTCTCATCTGTAAAATGGGAATGTAACCTCGAGCTTTGTTCTAAGGGCTAGATTTAAAACACTTTAGCTTCCTTTCCCCTTCCTGAGGGCCTGATGTCTAAGGCACAAAGCTGGCTGCCCCCAAACCTTGTCAGCAATAACACATAATTACCAACGTGTGTTTTGACTACATTAGCCACATCTCTGGCCCCAGCTGCTGAAGGCCTCGCTGGTGCTGCTGCAGACTCTTTTCCCAGAAGATTAATTTATTAACTCTTCCTGAAAGCTGTTTGTTTGGAAGAAGAATGCACAGCCAGCTCCAGGTGAGCATGTGTTGCCAAGGAGAAAGGCCTCAGAAAACAATACTGCTCTTACCCTTATCCTCAACGTCGGAGGCTCCAGAGACACCTGGCTTTCCCTGAGACCCTGGCTGAATGGCTCACCCACGCCAGCCAGCACAGTTCCTCCTCTGAGCAATGCAAAGATACCACTAGATAGACACAAGGTCCTTTCTGGCACTCCCACTAAGGAATTCTGCACCACCACCACCCCGTCCTACTACTGAATCCTAACTGAGGGGACCTTTCCTAGAGGCTACGGCTACCTCCCACTCTCTTGCCAAGCATCTGGTCCACCTCCTAACAATGCTCTCCTGCCTGTAACTGCCACTTCAGTGGCAGTCCTTCCCATTAGACTGTAAGATCCCTGAGGGCAAAGACCTGGCTTGTCCTATTTCTGCCACATCCCCATGCCCTACAAAACATCTGGCACACAGTAGGCACTCCATACATATTTGTCACACTGAATTAGGATCCCCAAGGATGGGCTGCAGGAAATCCTTTGAAACTGTATGCAAAACCTCTGTGTGGGGATCTTTTGCAGTTTGAAGTGCATGTGCAGGTAACCATTTTTCTTAGGACAGGATCTACAGGTTTCATCATATGCTCACAGAAGACTTAACCAAAAATAGTTTAAGACTACTGACAAGTAGTCAGAGCTCTGAGGCAGGAATTCTGGGCAAACTCTTACTATAAGTTACTTCTCATCCTCATAGCCAGTGAATTCTGAATATGGCCCCCAACCATCTTTCTGGCCTCTCCCCTTTGGATAAAGCTCTCCCTCCCTTCCTCCTGCAGAAGAACTACCTTCCCTCTTCCCTCTATTTATTCAGGTCCTCCCATGCTTCAGGAGCTCCCCTAAAGCCACCTCCTCTGAGAGGTCCCCAAGAAAGCCCCCAATGACAGCCTACTCTCCTGTCCACTTCTTTTGACAATTAACTGGGCATCACCTTGTATGACGCCCATTACTCTCATAAACTACTATTTACATCTTGGGTATTTAATACATTCTCATATCCCACAGTAATTTGTAAGCTTCTTGGAGGGAGGAACCAGTGTCTTCTTTCTCAAAGTGCCTGTCATACTATGAACTCAATAAAGAAATTGCTGACAAGCATTTGGAGTGGTATAATAAAATAACAGACTGCCCGAGTCCAGGCTTATTTCAGTAAAGACTTTTTCTTATACAATAATAATATAGGAATTTTTTAAGCACCCACTATCCCACCACACAAATAAAATCAACTATTATTATTTTTCCCTGTTCCCTCCTGGACCTTGTCCACATTGTGTAATGATAAATATAGTAATTATCCTGATTTGAGCATCACATATTGCACACAAATTATCCTGATTTGAGCATCACATATTGCACACAAGTATGGATACTCAATGCTGTACCCCACAGATATGTACAATCAACTATGTTTCAATTAAAAAAAAGGAAACAAAATATAAGTGCATTTATATAGTCATATAGTCGTATTTATAATATAAATACAACGTTAGCCTCTGATATTTTTCCCCGTAACACTGCATTTCTAAACATTCTTTCCCCCTTGGGGCTGAAAGCCACTATTCTGTCCTGCAACTCTCCTGATGGGGTTAGTGGAACAACCAGTCCACATCTGGTCGGGCTGTGCAATCCCATTCTTTGGTAACAGAACTTTTTTTCCATGGACAGCTTCTCTTTCCCAGGTGTTAAAGCAGATTTTCTTTCTCGTTTTCTAGAACATCAAAGGTATATTTTCACATGAAAGGGCTCAACTGAACATGTAGGAAAACAGACTGCCCTCCCCGCAAAGCATCAGCCATGGCAAGATCCTTATTGGCTAATGAGTCCCTTGTACAGAGTCAGGAACCGCCCTATGGGGACTCCTGTGGTCCACCAATCCTGCCCATCCTTCTCAGGCCTCTGATCATCACGTGGAGCCCGGTCCCTTTTCCCTCATCTCTTTGTACTAAAAGCATGCTGCTTTTTCTCCCTCTCTCCTCCTGCTCACTGGAGAGCCAGCCAGTCACTGCCTCGGGTTGATGTTTGCCTAGGGCTGTCCCCAGTGTCTCCCCAAAGACACCCCCTTGCCCAGGATCTGCTGCCACCAAACACTTTGGGGACCCTGCCTGAGCTATCATTTATTTGCCTATTTACATTAAAAGGAACAATACGCTCCCATCAAAGGAGGATGAAGCTGGCTCGCCGTCATCCAGAGGTTTTTAATAAAATAAAGGGTCAACAGGACCAGACATCAGCTGGGTTATCCAAACACAGTACACAGAACCCAAGAAAAGTGTTGCAATAGACACTCCCAAAATTCTCACAATAAATGAAAAAATTTGTCTGACTCTGTCCCAAAGCAAGAAAACAACATTGTGGAGGACATGTCCTACCAAAGCAGCCATTTCTGTGTCACTTAATAAGAAGTGTGTTTTAGGGCTGGCCGATTAGAGTGTGATGCTGATAACACCAAGGTCAAGGGTACAGATCACTTTACCAGCCAGCCACCCAAAAAAAAAAAAAAAAGGTTTTTTTAGTGTCCAGATTCCTTTCCCCCCCAAAATAAGCATGAGGTTTAACCTCATTAGTAATCAGGGAAATACAAAATAAAACTACAATGAAATACCACGAGATTGGCAAAAATTTTAAAACTTGATA
This sequence comes from Galeopterus variegatus, assembly GCF_000696425.1. NCBI lineage: Eukaryota > Metazoa > Chordata > Mammalia > Dermoptera > Cynocephalidae > Galeopterus > Galeopterus variegatus. The sequence continues at coordinate 850,034 of NW_007726244.1, forward strand.
ATACGAACTGTTAGTGAGGATGTGAAGCAATGAAGACTACTGTATGATAGTAATGGTGCAATTGCTGCAAGCAGGGGATCTTCAGAGTACAAACTCTAGCAAATCTGTACATACCCTGTGACTCAGCAATTCCACTCCAAGCTATATCATATATTCCAACAAACTCTTGCGTTTATACACCAGGAGATATGTACAAGAATATTCACAGCAGCACTGTTTGAGCCAAAAAAATAAAAATCAACAGCTTGAATGTCCATTAACAGGAGAAAAAAAGGCCAAAGTTGTCCATTCATACCATGAACACTATACAGCACTGAAAACAATTGAGCTGTATTTACAAGTTGTCCATTCATACCATGAACACTATACAGCACTGAAAACAATTGAGCTGTATTTACACGCATCGACGTGAACGGGTGCCACAAACATCAAGCAGAATGAGGGAAAGGACTCAGAAGGGTGAAGAGTAGGCAAACCTAAACGTGGTGGGTGGGCAGGAAGACCACACTGGGAAGAACTTCAGGATGTGAAGGCATCAGCGCCAGTCCACCTCTAAGCCTGCAGCAAATATGTGCGTGTTCATTGGGTTACTGTTCGCACCTTACACAGACATTTCACACATTCTTGTGTAAACGAGTGTGCAGAAGAAAAACCAAAGCCGACTCCAGTTACGCTCCTCTCCTCTCGGTACCGTCATTTGTCCTCTGGGACATGTCATTCTCCCTGAAGACATTCACTTGTTAAGGGCTCTCAGTACCGACTACCACCTTTTTCCCTTGAGTCAAGTCAAACTTCTATCGAGGAGATGCAAAACCAAAAGGGAAATAAATCTACTCACACCACAAAGCAAGACCTATTCTAGAAAAATCTCTGTATCCACACCGCATTGCTAACCGGGGTTGTAACAACACAGAGAAGGATGTTTTTCCTAATAAGGAAGGTCCCCACGTCTGAGCACTCCACACCGCCACACCTCTCCCAGAGGACAAACGGGAAGTCGTCCTGGACTTCCTAGGACCCAACGAGTCAGAGGTAGACCCCGTCCCTCACCACATGAGCACATCGTCTGAAAGGCGCACTCAGAATTTCCCTGCACGAGCCTCTCCCGTGGAGCACTGCAGGTGGAAATGGGCCCCTTCCTCAAGAAACTCTTCACAGGGCTCCACCCTCTTGTTGAGGAAATGGGCCCCTTCCTCAAGAAACTCTTCACAGGGCTCCACCCTCTTGTTGACACCAACAAATTCCTAGTCCTTTTCTGCTCAATTCTCACTTCAATCTACCAAAATGTTCCCCGTATGTCTCTTTTTCTCCCTCCCTTCCAGGAAGCCCTAAAAGCTACTTGTGGCCAAATGTTGTCTAGCTCCTGCTCAAACTGCTCCCCTTCCCACCTCCCCCCCACACTCCACCTGAGGACACCCCCAGACCTCAAGTCACCTTCTGAACTCCCCCAAATCAACCCCCATGCTGCCATCCCTGCTTCCAGCCACATCGAGTGATTAGTGATTGTGTTTCCACCCCTCTCCCTCCAGACCCACTCTCCCGCCACGTGTTACAACTCTACCTCCTGAAATTCTAATGCTGCATCTGTTCAAGGAAGCTGATCTCAGGTACACAGCAGACAGAGATACCTCCTGCCCAGCAAAGACAAAGCTGTATCGTAAACCACTCCAGCATCTTCCTGCATCTTCTCTCTTCATCCGAGTACACATGAATCGGACGTGTTCTGAATCAAGGCACCTGATCTAATAGAATAAATAATAACAATAATACATACCTACTGCACGTTTACAATGCGCCCAGCACTATGTCGGTCAACCTGGACTACACAAAAAGAGAGAGACACGGCCACCATAGGCATGGCCATGTCAGTGGTATTTTGCTCACTGATAAAAGCATACTGCCAAATGATATGTATAATAGGATCTCATATTTGTAAATAATAATTTATTTGTAGTACACACCAAAAAATATGGAGGAATATATTCTAATTTGTTAACAGCAATAGTCGGCGTGGTGGTGCAGAAGGGTGATGGGGAGGAGGCAGCATTAGGAAAACCTTTACTTTTTTTTTTTCTTTTTGGGGGTGGCTGGCTGGTACAGGGATCTGAACCCCTGACCTTCGTGTTATAAGAAAATCTTTACTTTTGATGCTATAAATTTTCTAATTTTTTTTATTATGAACAAGCATATTTATATAATTGGGAAATTTTAAAAAATAAATTTTAAAAGAAAGCATGACAAAAATTCCAATGCTCAGGAAGCTTCCGATCTGGCTGCTAAAGTAAACCACATGCACAGAATGAGAGTGAACAAGATAGCATTAAAAAATCCAACTACCTGGTCCTTACAGGAAAATGAGAGCATTTCACAAGATGCCAGTTGTCCATTTCAGGCAATGAACACCAACGAAATGAGGAGAGATCTGCGCTCTCTGGTATTCAGAAGGGTGTGTGGGTGGGGAGCGCTTCGCCAAACTACACCATTTGTAAAAGAAAAAAAAAAAAATTTCCCCAAAGCTGACCAACCTTTTGTTGCAAAGCCAGAAATTGGGTTCTTTTTTGTGTAAAATGCTCAGTGGGTGTGATTAAATCCATCTTTGACAGGCCCTAGGCTTTGAAGGTTGCTCTCTTTCTAGCCACGGGGAACCTGATGATTCACCAGCACCCTTCTCTCTCCCCTCCTCACCCATTGGGAGCCAGCTCTCTAAGCAAGCAGGATGGTGGGGTCACCAGATGCTGGGCAGAAGATGAATTCATCCTCCTGAGTGACAGAGGCTTGGGGAGAGAAGTGGGGACAAGAAGACATATGACCATCCATCCTGGGAAACAGAACCCCAGAACCATGTCTGCCTGGAAGGGGAGCACTTTCCCCTGCCTCAATTCTTTTCCATTTACTCTTTAAGGTCCAAGCCAAATGTCATTTCCTCTATGAAGCCTCCCGCAGCTCTCCTCAACTCTGATTGAGCACTTTCCCCTGCCTCAATTCTTTTCCATTTACTCTTTAAGGTCCAAGCCAAATGTCACTTCCTCTATGAAGCCTCCCGCAGCTCTCCTCAACTCTGATTCCCCCCTCAGTGGTCCTGTACCATCTTTAGCTTCTTTCACATGTTGATTACCTGTCTTCCCCAAAAGACTCACACTCAAAGGCCAACAAAGCCTTTTCCTCATCTCTGCAACCCTAGCCCCATGCCCTGCACCCAACCCAGAGCAGGAGATCAACAAATGTTTGTTCAATGAATGAACACAACTCAACTACGCCCAGAAACCACATTACTAAATGCTAATTACCACTAGCTGCATGAATAATAAATGAAGAAATGAACTAACAAATGTCTCCTTGTTAGCCACGTTGCCAAGTCCTTTGGGAGCACAAAGAAGGGATCAACTGACTTGTGGCTGTGGTAGGATGGTTCAAAGAAGAGTTGTCTCGTCTTGAAGGGGTGTGCAAGAGGCAGGGAAGGAGGAAACCACCACACGGGTCCTGCGGCTGGGGTGCCCTGAGATGTGACCGGTCAAGTGCTGGACAACTCGGGCTCGCTTCTTCACCCTCCACTTGGCAACAAGCACCCTGGTGTCGATCTCTGTGTGGCACACTCAGCAGGAGAAACATCAGCAGGACAGCAAAGAGTTGCCCAAGAACAAACTCTTCCTTCCCCATAACACCCCATGACAGTGCCAACCCTCACCTTACTGCCCCTTGCTCACCCACCACAGTCCCCCCTGAGAGATGCCTGCCCCCTGCACCTGCCAGTACTTTAAAATCAAAGCCAGATGTTGAAACAGCTCCCAACTGAAGTGCTACACCAGAACAGACAAGGCAAAATTTATGATAAAGGAGGCATCGGATCTCTTCCCACTCGCGGGAACAAAAAGTTCAAACAAATAATTCAGTTTGTTGCTGGTTGGAGCCAGATACTCCCATGTCTAGGATCCATTCTATCTGTCAAAAACAAACAAGTCCACCTACAGAAGCCTTCCCTAGGGTCATCTGCAGGGTCCCCTCCATCCTCTCTCCCCCAAATCCCACACCGCTGAGGAGAGACAGAACCTCAGAGATGCACAAACACACTTGAAGGTGACACAGGAACTTTTTTCCATTTCTCCGAACGAGGCTTAGAAAAAGTAAACATCTCCTATCCATCTACAACAGCTAACATCCCACATTCCTTTCTAAAAAGCAACAAAAGCACTGATTATATATTCAGAGGATGTGCTATAGATCCAGGAAAAAATTACGATCCAATACTTGAGCCTTTTCTAATTCTGCAAATAATCAAGTAATGGCAAGGTACAGCCATGAGCTGTTCCAGCTTGAGGAGGTGGCAGAGGCAGAGGAAGGGCTCCCCAATCGGGCTATCGGTGCCCAAGAGCTCACAGCAGGCCTCAGCCCGACAGCCCCCTGGGCCCAGGAGCTTCCACCCCTCACCCCCTACGCTGGAATGCAAGCTGCACATACCTCTCGGTGATTTCCTACAGTCTCTCTCCCCAGCCTCACGTGGAGTCCCAGGATCTGGAGCAAACACCGCTCCTGATTTTAAACCTTATTGAGCATAAGCAGTAAATTCTTCAAATGTTCTCAGTTTGGCAATAGAGGACCCTCTACAAGAAAACAATATCTTATTTGTTTGTTCAAAAGATAAGCTCATTACTTAAAGGGATCTTATTCTGAAAACTTTGGTACAGGGATGAATGATCTCTCCTTGACATATCTTGTTCCACAAGTCAGGGGTTTTCGTCTTGTGGGTTTTCTTAAAGTGGGGCACATATTTGAGCGAGAGGGTCCATTTGTCAGAGGGCTGCTGTACATTTGTGCTTTCTTCAGCTTCCAAAGTTTTAAGCTCCCCTCAGGAACTCACAGAAAGGCTGCGGGAAATCTCCCACCCACCCTGAACCCAAACCAGCTCCTCCTTCTCCTAACGCTTTGTAGAATAACTCACTTCCTCCCAAGGGTACCTTGCAGCCGCCTCTCCAGATGAGATCAAGGTCCATGGGCTTCAGCAACCTTTAGGGACCTGGTTACAGTCACAGATGCCAGGGAACCTAGATGCCAGGGCAGCTAGAGATGCAGGGGTGAGGGACAGATCAAGGTCCATGGGCTTCAGCAACCTTTAGGGACCTGGTTACAGTCACAGATGCCAGGGCACCTAGATGCCAGGGCAGCTAGAGATGCAGGGGTGAGGGACCCCCCCCATTTCTAACAAGCACCCCAGTACTGGCACAGCACTAATTCTCCCTCTGTCCAGGTACCCCGGCCTGCCCCACCCCACTGGAGTGGCCAGGCCTAAGGCACATTGGGTACTTTAACTCTCATCCTCCACCTACTTATTCACTCTGCCCCTGCTCTTGTCTGGGCCCTGTTCTCTTAGCTAACTGGTCTCCCTCAATGAACCCACGAAGCTGCCAAGAATTTTCTTTCTAAAATATAAATTTAATCCTGCCCTTGCTCACAATCCTCCATGACTCCAGACTGCTTCAGGCTAAGTCTCCATTTCTTGGGCTTGAAATGCAAAACCTTTCCTGTTCTTGCTCCCAAACCACCTGTCCAGCCTTTTCTCCTACCCAAACCCTGACACCTCCCCCCTTCCACCAGGCCACTGTCCCACTGCTCTGTCCTGCCCTCGCCATGCTCCCTGAGGGCCTTCCCAGCCCCCAGTCCACTGGGTTCTCAGTCATTCTCTGTGAACACAGCCCCTCCTCCATTCTCCTGTCTCTACCTCCACATTTTCCTGTCTCTACAACACTCTCCACCGTCTCTCTGCGATCGTGCACTTACACGCCAGCCTCGCCCGCTAGCCCCTGGAGGATGGGGNGATCCCGTTGCCGGTCCCGGTCCGGTCCGGGCGCGACACTGAGGGTTGCGATCCGTTGCCATCACGAAAAAAGACAAAAAGAAAAAAAAAAAAAGAATACCACATTGCTTTTACTAATATAACTTGTTTTCAAATAAGCAAACATTTTTATGATTACTTATTCTTCCTTGGTAAGAAAATGTTCTGGTATTCAGGGCAAAGACTTAATCCTTTTCCTCACCATCAAAGAAAGCAATCTTTGACATGATCTGCTGGCCTCCAAAGGGAACAGAATTTGATCTACAGTGAGATTAAAAACTCAGACAATGACCAAACCTCTTAACCCTCCATAAGCAGCAACAACTCTGGCCTCTCTCCACAGCAACTAACTGGTATTTAAAAGTAATTTATGTTAATTGCAATCGGCATATATGAACACTACAAAGCAAGCTGGCTTCAAACAAAAAGGCTCAAGAGAGAAGCCTAACAAAAAATTAATTTTGTAAAAGACCCATTTCTATTCCAACTTGTTTTTAAATATATGTTCTGAGTCACACTTCATTAACCATCTCAATTTATTAATAATCTCAGGGCAACCAACTAGCTCAGATCATGCAACGATGAAATCCTGCATTAGAGAGAAAATGAAATATCTGCATGCAAACATTAAGCAGGTAGTCAGCTGTAATGACCAGAGAGTATTATTATCATTTTTTAACCAGAATACGTGGTAGGGTAAAAAGAGGAAGGTTGCTGGAACTGGTAACTCAAACTTTGTAAAGAAAAATTTTCTCCTCTGAGCATGACATTATTTTTGAAAGGTTGGTTCAAGGAAAGTTCTTTGGAATTCTCTCCTCCTCTCGCCCCAACAAAGGTTGGTGATGGGAGGAGAAGGCACCCTTATTCTCAAAAGAACCTTCTAAGCTGAGGAAATGACGGTGCTGTTTTGGCGTGTTAAAGCAAGAACAAATACTTTAGCTATAAAATCCACTTTGTAGATTGAATCAGCAAGACAGCTGTTTATACAGAAACCCTTTCCTTTCTCCCTCCAAGCCCCTCAGTGATTCATATCAGTAATAAAACACTGTCTACAACAAAGAAAAATGGGGCTTAAAAAAGAGAGAAAGGCACCCCAGCACACCCCACCATCCAAATACCTATTAAGTAGTAAGCCTGTTCCTTAGTGGAAGTGACCTATTTTAACTTAGCCTATGTCTCTGAATGATGCTCCTCAACCTACACCATTTGTAAAAGAAAAAAAAAAAATTTCTCCAAAGCTGACCAACCTTTTGTTGCAAAGCCAGAAATTGGGTTCTTTTTTGTGTAAAATGCTCAGTGGGTGTGATTAAATCCATCTTTGACAGGCCCTAGGCTTTGAAGGTTGCTCTCTTTCTAGCCACGGGGAACCTNAATCCATCTTTGACAGGCCCTAGGCTTTGAAGGTTGCTCTCTTTCTAGCCACGGGGAACCTGATGATTCACCAGCACCCTTCTCTCTCCCCTCCTCACCCATTGGGAGCCAGCTCTCTAAGCAAGCAGGATGGTGGGGTCACCAGATGCTGGGCAGAAGATGAATTCATCCTCCTGAGTGACAGAGGCTTGGGGAGAGAAGTGGGGACAAGAAGACATATGACCATCCATCCTGGGAAACAGAACCCCAGAACCATGTCTGCCTGGAAGGTGAGCACTTTCCCCTGCCTCAATTCTTTTCCATTTACTCTTTAAGGTCCAAGCCAAATGTCATTTCCTCTATGAAGCCTCCCGCAGCTCTCCTCAACTCTGATTCCCCCCTCAGTGGTCCTGTACCATCTTTAGCTTCTTTCACATGTTGATTACCTGTCTTCCCCAAAAGACTCACACTCAAAGGCCAACAAAGCCTTTTCCTCATCTCTGCAACCCTAGCCCCACGCCCTGCACCCAACCCAGAGCAGGAGATCAACAAATGTTTGTTCAATGAATGAACACAACTCAACTACGCCCAGAAACCACATTACTAAATGCTAATTACCACTAGCTGCATGAATAATAAATGAAGAAATGAACTAACAAATGTCTCCTTGTTAGCCACGTTGCCAAGTCCTTTGGGAGCACAAAGAAGGGATCAACTGACTTGTGGCTGTGGTAGGATGGTTCAAAGAAGAGTTGTCTCGTCTTGAAGGGGTGTGCAAGAGGCAGGGAAGGAGGAAACCACCACACGGGTCCTGCGGCTGGGGTGCCCTGAGATGTGACCGGTCAAGTGCTGGACAACTCGGGCTCGCTTCTTCACCCTCCACTTGGCAACAAGCACCCTGGTGTCGATCTCTGTGTGGCACACTCAGCAGGAGAAACATCAGCAGGACAGCAAAGAGTTGCCCAAGAACAAACTCTTCCTTCCCCATAACACCCCATGACAGTGCCAACCCTCACCTTACTGCCCCTTGCTCACCCACCACAGTCCCCCCTGAGAGATGCCTGCCCCCTGCACCTGCCAGTACTTTAAAATCAAAGCCAGATGTTGAAACAGCTCCCAACTGAAGTGCTACACCAGAACAGACAAGGCAAAATTTATGATAAAGGAGGCATCGGATCTCTTCCCACTCGCGGGAACAAAAAGTTCAAACAAATAATTCAGTTTGTTGCTGGTTGGAGCCAGATACTCCCATGTCTAGGATCCATTCTATCTGTCAAAAACAAACAAGTCCACCTACAGAAGCCTTCCCTAGGGTCATCTGCAGGGTCCCCTCCATCCTCTCTCCCCCAAATCCCACACCGCTGAGGAGAGACAGAACCTCAGAGATGCACAAACACACTTGAAGGTGACACAGGAACTTTTTTCCATTTCTCCGAACGAGGCTTAGAAAAAGTAAACATCTCCTATCCATCTACAACAGCTAACATCCCACATTCCTTTCTAAAAAGCAACAAAAGCACTGATTATATATTCAGAGGATGTGCTATAGATCCAGGAAAAAATTACGATCCAATACTTGAGCCTTTTCTAATTCTGCAAATAATCAAGTAATGGCAAGGTACAGCCATGAGCTGTTCCAGCTTGAGGAGGTGGCAGAGGCAGAGGAAGGGCTCCCCAATCGGGCTATCGGTGCCCAAGAGCTCACAGCAGGCCTCAGCCCGACAGCCCCCTGGGCCCAGGAGCTTCCACCCCTCACCCCCTACGCTGGAATGCAAGCTGCACATACCTCTCGGTGATTTCCTACAGTCTCTCTCCCCAGCCTCACGTGGAGTCCCAGGATCTGGAGCAAACACCGCTCCTGATTTTAAACCTTATTGAGCATAAGCAGTAAATTCTTCAAATGTTCTCAGTTTGGCAATAGAGGACCCTCTACAAGAAAACAATATCTTATTTGTTTGTTCAAAAGATAAGCTCATTACTTAAAGGGATCTTATTCTGAAAACTTTGGTACAGGGATGAATGATCTCTCCTTGACATATCTTGTTCCACAAGTCAGGGGTTTTCGTCTTGTGGGTTTTCTTAAAGTGGGGCACATATTTGAGCGAGAGGGTCCATTTGTCAGAGGGCTGCTGTACATTTGTGCTTTCTTCAGCTTCCAAAGTTTTAAGCTCCCCTCAGGAACTCACAGAAAGGCTGCGGGAAATCTCCCACCCACCCTGAACCCAAACCAGCTCCTCCTTCTCCTAACGCTTTGTAGAATAACTCACTTCCTCCCAAGGGTACCTTGCAGCCGCCTCTCCAGATGAGATCAAGGTCCATGGGCTTCAGCAACCTTTAGGGACCTGGTTACAGTCACAGATGCCAGGGAACCTAGATGCCAGGGCAGCTAGAGATGCAGGGGTGAGGGACCCCCCCCATTTCTAACAAGCACCCCAGTACTGGCACAGCACTAATTCTCCCTCTGTCCAGGTACCCCGGCCTGCCCCACCCCACTGGAGTGGCCAGGCCTAAGGCACATTGGGTACTTTAACTCTCATCCTCCACCTACTTATTCACTCTGCCCCTGCTCTTGTCTGGGCCCTGTTCTCTTAGCTAACTGGTCTCCCTCAATGAACCCACGAAGCTGCCAAGAATTTTCTTTCTAAAATATAAATTTAATCCTGCCCTTGCTCACAATCCTCCATGACTCCAGACTGCTTCAGGCTAAGTCTCCATTTCTTGGGCTTGAAATGCAAAACCTTTCCTGTTCTTGCTCCCAAACCACCTGTCCAGCCTTTTCTCCTACCCAAACCCTGACACCTCCCCCCTTCCACCAGGCCACTGTCCCACTGCTCTGTCCTGCCCTCGCCATGCTCCCTGAGGGCCTTCCCAGCCCCCAGTCCACTGGGTTCTCAGTCATTCTCTGTGAACACAGCCCCTCCTCCATTCTCCTGTCTCTACCTCCACATTTTCCTGTCTCTACAACACTCTCCACCGTCTCTCTGCGATCGTGCACTTACACGCCAGCCTCGCCCGCTAGCCCCTGGAGGATGGGGACTGTTGTGCTTTCTGTTTTCATCCCCGTGGTGGGAGCTCAGTCAGTAAGTTTCCTGCCTGAACGAATCCTCTCTCTTGTCTGGGCCGGTTAGTTAGAACAGAGTTTGAATGAGACCAGGGTCCTGAGTTCCAGACCCCTCAGCTCCCTCACCCTTCCCTTGGAAAAAACCTGTCCAATGGCCAGCCTCCTGACTGCTGGGCACAAGAGGGACACGGCCAGGGTGCAGAGACAGCTCAACACAATCCAGTTCTTCTGTCAGGTAAACAATTCAAGTGCAGCCCCCGCTGACAACAGGTCAGGGGTGTCAGCTCCATGCACAAGAAAAAGCAGCGGAGTCGATCCATCTTTCAGCATCCCCTAATGGTACTAAGCAGCATGTTTAGCTGTTATTTCAATAAGCCTTATTAAGACCCAATTTTCTTGGGTCTTCTTTCAGATTCTGCAGCATTAAAAGCCTCGCTGCTTAATTACATTAGGAGCACCTGTATATATTATGTGCAATAAATCAACTTTAATTTACCACCACACAAGGCTATTCATCTTCTGTGGGTTATTTATTGCTCAGTATTATTGGTGCTGAATTGTATCCTCTCCACTGTAAGAAAGAACAGTTGGGGTAAGAAAAGCCAAAGCTGTATCTCAGAATGCTCCGGGATGCTGATCACACATGTACACAGCAAAAAGGAAAGAAAAAGAAACATATAAGTGAATCTTGGCAATCTGCTCCTTGCTATTTTCCTAAAACACTCCCCAAACATTTTGATGTTTTCTTTTGCATGCGTGCACACACATACATACCAGTTAGCCACGAAATGCCACAACCTGCAAAACAGGCCCACAGCTCTCGCCAGCAAAGAAAGAACTGGGTGTGGGACGCCGGCTTAGCTAGAAAACGGGAAGCTCCATCAGCCAGAGGAGACGATTCATCCCTCACCTGGTGCCGTCCCCAGTCCTGCTGACGGGGTGCAGTCGGGACCAAACCCAGGGGCAGCAGTGAGTAGCGTGCAGCCACCCACACACTGCATGCCGACCCCAGGCCCAAATCAGCCTGCCAGAGTGGGCAGAAGTGTTTCCCAGATAATCCAAGGTAGAGGACCCTCTCCCTGTGATGACACTAGGGCCCCTCATTCTTTGAGAATCTGATCATGTTAAGGGGTCACCATGTTACCCACAGACCCCTCTCATCAGTGCCCACACAGATTCCTGGGACCCACCACAGAGACCTCAATTTCAACATAACTAGGGACAGGCCCATGTGATTCTTCTGCACAGTGAAACTCAAGAACCACTGTCGTAAAACCTCAGGAGAAGGCTAACCATCCATTATAGAGTAATATCACCAACGATAACATAACTAAGAGTGACTTCCTTACCCCTTCTGGGCTCTAGGCTCAGCTCTTTACTTCCATTAATTCCTCAAAACCACCCCGAAGTAGGTGCTATTACTCTCATCCCCATTTTACAGATGAGAAAACTGAGGCAGAGTCCTATCTTTATAACTGGCTGGGTAGCCTGGTCCCTGGGTCTATGCTCTCAACCACTAGGCTATACTGCCTCTCCAAAACCAGACACCCACCTCACCACACCCACCTCAACTGGACAACAATAGTCTTTTGTTCTAAATAAAAGGGAGGCAAAAATCCGCAAGACATCACCCCCACTTCCAGCCCATAAAGCCTTCTGGTTCTCCCAAGTTCAACATCTAAAGCTACTGTGTGGCAACTTGCTGACAACACCCGGGTCCTGTCTTGGAGCTTCCCACCGACCCAATTCAGCAAGCCTTGTACTCACTTGCTTACCAAAAGCTAGAAAACAAGAGCATGGTACACCAGGCGTGTGGGCTGCATTCCTGCAGCCTGGGAGCCCAATCACTGGGAACTAAACTAACACCACCGAGTTTCACAGCCCTCCTCCTCCTCACCAAGGGAGCTGTGATGGACTTTATGGCACACAACTGACTTTTTTACAAGCACAGCAGCAACCTTCAACTTTCATTTGATAATTTACCTTTAATCAAGGCCTAGGAAAATCCCTGGCCAACCAATCCCACCAAACAGCTCCTTCAAGGTTCATCTTACAGACGACAGAGAGGAATAAAGGGGGAAAGAGAGGGCAGCAGAACCCTGGCAAGTGAAACTTTTTTTTTTTTTAAATGAGTCCATTTCAAATAAAAGTCCATTCAGTGCATGCAGAAAAGCCAGTTCCTCTGAGTGAGGAATCTGTGTGTGCTGAGAATGGGAGGGCGGATCAAACTCTAAGCTTGTAACCAGACTCCTGGAGGCCCAACAAGGACTGCCAAGAGCCCCAGAGGGCGAAGTCATTCTGCTAAAAGAAGTTTGGACTCTGCAAAGCTCCACAGAGACGCTGGTCCAGTGCAAACGTCCCTCTCCCTGCCCTTTTACTGAGCCAACAGAGAGGACTGTCAGGGGCCATGGAAATCAAACCCAGAGCATTTGGTGAGTTACCTGAGGGAGGTGGGACCTGGACCCAGTGACTTCTCCAGGCGCGTTCCAGCTCTTGAATTCCATGAATATTTCACTGTCCAGGTTCCAATCCACATAGAATACAACCTCAGAATGCACACAAACTTTTCTCCTTCTTGTCCAGAAGCTACCTATAGGGCTAGACCAATGATTCTCCACTAGGGTTGAATTTGCCCCCCAGGAGACATGTGGCGATTTCTGGAGACGTTGCCAGTTGTCACACTGGGGTGGGACTGCTACTGGCATCTAGTGGGGAGAGGCCAGGTATGCTGCAATACATCCTACAATATACACAATGCCCCCCAACACACACAACCCTCTCCCCGCCCCCCACCCACCCCTGCAACAAAGAATTATCCAGCCCAAAATGTCAACAGTGCCAAGGCTGAGAAACCCTGGGCCACAGCACTGAAGGTAATTAAACATTAACACTCACACAATCTTCCCACGGCCTCCTTTCCTTCTATCAACACCCTTTCCCACAACCCCACTAAATCAAGCAAGAATTAGAAACCGAACCAGTTGATCTATAATCTGGATGCCGAGATCTATCCTCCGCTGACAGCTGAAGGTCTACACTGATTGGCACCAGTCTTCCTCTGTCTCTGGTGCACACTGATCTCAGACAGGGGCTGAGAAAAGGAGGATGGCCCAGGAGAAGCTGGGACTCTGACTGTGAAGTTAACCCTCAGCTCAGCAGAAGAGACGATGGTACAACTCACCTCCCGGGGCCTGGAAGGCCAAGCAGCACACTGAGGCCTCTCTATCCAAATCAGCAAAATTAACCGACTGTTGTAAGGTTTAGTAACTGCACGACCTCCTCCCTGTCCCAACAGCTGGATCCAGACTGGCCAAATATCAACACTGACCTAGTACCTACTAGATGCTAAGGCTTTGCTAGGTGCTCTACAGAAAGTTGTATCTGTTCCCACAGCCCCCAGGCTAGTCTTATTATCCTCATTTTACAGAAGACACACATGAGATTCAGGTAGGTTATGTAACTTGGCGAGCTCACACAGCCAGGATTCAATTCCAGACTGTCTCTGTAGAACAGGCCCTTTCTCACATACTACAGTGCCTCTCTTCTCCCAAACATTCCACCACAGACAGAGGGAGGCATGGAGGAGCAAAGAAGAGGGGAACCCAAAATCCCCCCAGGGCTCCTCCTGCCACTCCTGGTACCAGCCCGCTCTCCCACTCTCCATGCCACTGCTGTCTTCAGGGGATAATCCAACCACGTCTGTCTTGTCTATAGAGTCCCTTTAGGAAGACAGTCCAACGCGTTCCTTGCACTCCTACACACAACAGCACTATCAGCAGGTCTCTCTAACCTGTACAGTCCAGGTGTGAGCATAGGACTCTGACCTCATTCGTTACCCATGGGAAAGTACATCCTGCCTCCCCACTCTAGGCAGGGCCTGCAGTGAAACCATTTGAGCACATACACATTACAAAAGGAGGACTAGGAACTCAGGCTAGCCACAGTGGAGTTGCAAAGGTTAGAGGGCATTCTAATGTCCCACTTAGCAGAAAGGCAGAAGCACCACAAGCCTCTGACCTGAGCTAAAGCGCCAGCTCTCACCTGTTTGGACACCCAGAGCAAACCAGAAATACCAAACACAAAACACAAACCAACAACCACAGAAAAGAAGTCCGTGGCCAACCGAGTCATGGGAGAATCAACACTCAGGACTCTGGGACTGACACACCAAGTGAGGACACGCTCCCTGGTGGTTCTCCACCTGAAACTACCCTTCACACGTGCTCTCCTGTCCATGTTGCACCCCTTCCCCAAGGCTAGCCACGACGGAATTATGGAAGGGATGGGACAGTCGGCCAGCAAGTCCTATGGTCCCCAAACTCAGGCACAGCAGAGCTTCCAAGACACACAAGGCAGCCCTGCCAGGCAGGGTGTTCCCTGTGGCAAGCAGTTTTGTGCTTCCTGTGCTTTGGGCTGCACTAATGTCCCACACCAGCATTGCAAGGAGGCATTCTAGCTCCTCACAAGGCCCTCTTATTATGAAGGTTTAGCAAAAAAAAAAAAAAAAAGAGAGAGGGAAAAAAAAGATCTTTTTGAGATCACTTGCTTGCAGAGTATTATAGAGACCATGAATATGAAACAAAAGGGAGTTGCTTTTCTTTTTAACTTCCAACGCCAAGGTGCTTCAAAAATCTCTGCAGCGTGAGTTGTTTCTCTCCAGGCCAGCCCCTCCTGGCCTTGCTTTGTTCCTGGCGCTCTGTTCTCCTGACATCACATTCTAACCTGCAGGCCCTGCACTTCGTACTAAGCCCAGCCCTACCTCGGCATTTTAATAAGTGGCTGCTGGTGTCACCTCCTACCGCTCACACCTTTCCCAATTGTTTGTTCACTTTAAAAAAAAAAAAAGGCAGGTTTACCGGGAGGTCACTTTGCCTTAGGAAAGGAACAAATTAAGTGGGGGCCCACAGTGGGCTGGGAAGTACACTCACCATCAGACCAGCGACCTTGGGGCCTTCGGTTTTAGGCAGGAAAGGTCACTGGTATGGCAGCCCCCTGTGTACACAGCCCGGATACTAATGACGTGGTCACCTCCAAGAAGCACAATTAGGAACAGTGGCACGCCAAACTCTTTTATTGGTTACCTCTTAAACACTCCAGAAATCTGTCCAATTCCTTGTAGAATAGCGGAAAACAAAGGTGCTCCCAGCAGGAGGGGGAAGCCGGGACTCGATTACAACCAATTAGTGAATCAATGATTTTCAGAGACACTGATTTAGACCAGCAGTTCTTATTAGCGACCCTCGAGGAAAACGCAAGGACACAGGGCTTCCAGGAGAGACTAAAGCTTAACGAAATAATAAGAGCCACAAAACACCTTCAGAGTTTCTCCCCTAAAACACTTAAAATGTGTGCTCAGTCTGAAAAAAACAAATGTATTTGTTAAGTTGTCTTCTTAAAGCTAAAAAACAACAAGGGAAACTACAGTTACCAATTCTGTTGACCCACATGAAATTACTCTCAAAATCCCAGAAACGGTACAAGGAATTTGATATTGGTCAAAAGAAAGGAGAGAAAGAAAAGCGAAACAAAGTGGGAGAGATGGATAGGAGGAAGGAGAAGGAAAGGAGAGAAAGAGAAAGGAAGGAAGAGGAAGAGAAGGGGGCAGGGGAGGGAGAGGGGCAGCCCAGTCACCACGCTCTCATCAGGAGGGCAGGCATATGGAAGAGACGGGCCCCCACTCCACCCATGTAGGATGAAAGGTACTGAGTCACGTGACAAGGAGCATCCTTGAGTTGTTTTTGTTTCACTGTAACTCCTCACCCATCCAAACACCTGCTCAGGAAATCAGAACTACATCACAGACAGTGCTAGGAGCCTTCGCTAACTGCAGGGCAATGAGAAAAGAAAGCAGTTCTAAAAATACAACGATGCTTGCTGGGGAAACAGGGTTCCATGTATGCAGAAATTCTCAGGAATACCTCTTAAAGACGGGGAGAGGTTCCTGTAACAATTTTTATTTTTTTATTTTTTTGTCTTTTTCATGACCGGTAAGGGGATCGCAACCCTTGGCTTGGTGTCGCCCGCACCGCGCTCAGCCAGTGAGTGCACCGGCCGTTCCTATATAGGATCCGAACCCGTGGCGGGAGCGATGCTGCGCTCCCAGCGCTGCACTCTCCTGAGTGCGCCACGGGGCCGGCCCCTGTAACCATTTTTAAACGTTCTGTTTGATACCACAGAATTCAAATCAACTGCTCAGAACACAGAAGCTTCCCAGACACAAGTGAGGGGGGGCCCAGGTTTTCCACAAACTTGATCTCAAGACTACTCATAGCACATAGCTATGCGTACTTTCCCCTGGCCTCTCCTGAAAAGTGCCCCCCAATACCTTTTTTTCCTGATTTTGTGGGTATCAGAGAAAGCTGAGATCATGCGACTCAATGTGAAAACGTAAAAAATGAGAACTAGCCACCTAAATAGCACCTTGTCGGTGCCCACCGTGAACTTCCTCTTTATTTGTTCTTTTGTTTGGTTCCTGCCAGGTTGCTGATCTATTTACTCTAATCTATTGGAAGAAGATGGCAAAAGAAAACAAGGAGAAAGGCTTTCTTTCCTAGGAGAGGGGGAAAAAAATGGGTAACCTTGAACCCAAAGAACTCTCTGTCCTCGATTCTCTGGCTACTCTGAAGTGTGCTGCTATCTAACCTTGAAAATAGAGAACGTGTAGGCCCTTCAGCGCCGCTCTCCCCTGGGCTCTGACACCCATGTTGATGAGTCCGTATCTGAAAAGGCCAGTCTGAGCGAAGGAATGCAAACAAATTTTTAAAAGTTGAAACTTCTGAGAAACTAAAGCCAACCTATGCACAGAAAACGTCTCCTCCTTCTTCTTTCAAGACTTCCAGAAAGGGGAGGAAGTGAAGAGTAAATCCAAAAAATGATCATTGCTGAGCTCCGAGCTTCAATAAGTTGTTACCAACTTGCCTTCCCAAGGCAAAAAAAAAGAGGCCGTTTTGATTCTAGCTGACTGAGGGCACAGGGTGAACCTCCAGCCAACTTGAACGTCTCTCCTTTCATCACCAGCTGATTCGGCTGAGGTTGTTGATTCAGCACCTACCTGTGCCAAATAGCCTGGCCCCCGTGGGGGGAGAAGTGACATCATTAAGACCCTCATTTCTCATCTCTAAGGTGACCAAAAAACAAAAACCTGCACCAGAAGAAACAGGAATCTCATTGACTTAAAGACTTTCTTTTTCTCCATAACTGTCTTACCATATTTCAATGAAATGCTTATTTAAAAATTGGGGTAAGAGTGGGCCGGCCGGTGGCGCACCCGGTAGAGTGCGGTGCTTGGGAGCGTGGCAGCGCTCCTGCCGAGGGTTCAGATCCCATATAGAGGCCGGTCCGCTCACTGGCTG
>NW_007726244.1:868384-873060 GCF_000696425.1 Galeopterus variegatus
CCTGCCGAGAGTTCGGCCCCCATATAGAGCCCGGTCCGCTCACTGGCTGAGCGCGGTGCGGGCGCGACACCTAGGGTTCCGATACCGTTACCGGTCACGAAAAAAGACAAAAAGGAAAAAAAAAAATTGGGGTAAGAGTGGGCCGGCCGGTGGCGCACTCGGTAGAGTGCGGTGCTTGGGAGCGTGGCAGCGCTCCCGCCGAGGGTTCGGATCCCATATAGAGACCGGTCCGCTCACTGGCTGAGCGCGGTGCGGGCGCGACACCTAGGGTTGCGATCCCGTTACCGGTCACGAAAAAAGACAAAAAGGAAAAAAAAAAAATTGGGGTAAGAGTGTTTTATGTGTGATTATAGTCAAACCACTCCTCCCCATCTCCTCATACTTACCCCAGTCACTTAAAAAAATATATATATATTTTCCAGATTTCAAAGTGGGCTGTGACTGCACAGCTGCAGGGAACAAACTTGTCAAGAGAAAAAACACACAAACGCATCTCTAAAATACATACACAGGGCACTCAGGTTTATTTTTTGTTTGCAGTGAGAGGCACATCAGCTCAAGTTCTGGGCCAGCAGCTGCAAACGTTGGGGGGTTGGGGGGACAAACACAACTGTGAGCCTCAAGGAAAGCTGAAATAAGGACCACCTTCGAAACTGGGCAGCCGGTGTCACCAGGACAACCAGGACAGGGTGGAGGGCCAGCACGGCCAACTCAGCTGACTCTTTCATTAAAGAAGGGAAAAAAACTCAACAAGGATAAAAAGAAACCAATGCTTGGACATTGCTCAACCCAGCGGGTCCCTTTTTAGAATTAATAAAGAAAATAAATCTTGGGCGGTGCTGATCCAGAAAATCAGAGCAATGGGCTTCCCTGTTGAGAGCCTCCTCTAACATACTTTATTTGCTGAAGTTGGCTTATTTTTGTTGGCACTGAGTCCCTTTAAAGATTGTTTACAAATACAGAGCAATCAGTATTTCCTAACTCAAGGGTCTCCTGGATAGAAACACAGTCCAGTTGGGTGCAACGTGAATACACCCCACGCATCCCCACCAACCTGCCACCCTCTGCTCAGAGCCTGGGACACACATGCCCCTGGACTCAGGGGAGCACCCCCAGGCGGCATTTCCAGGGAGGGCACATGTGTCACTTTTCCCATCCTCCACTGGCAGTTCATACCAGACTGAGCACCAACTTTGCTGACTCTGAAACCAAATTTTCTCTTCTCATGCTTTCTCAGGGCCTGACTTGAGTTTTTAACGTTGTGTGTTGTTGTTTCAGGATTGTTCTTGGTTTGGAGGATTTGGAAGAGACCAACAACGTCTTTCCTCTTTCTCTCTCTCTTCCTTTCTTTCCTTTGTATCTAAATAGATTTTCACTTGCTCCTTAAGTGGCTTCAGGCTTGGCATCCATCTCAAACACATCTATAATGGATCAGGAGCTCAAAATCTGTTTCTGATTATAACAGACAAATCAAGCCCCCCTGAAGTTGGGGGTGGGGAGAGCAAAGAGAAAAAAAGTTATGGACTCTTTAAAGGATCAGCAATACAAATCAGCTTCTGGGTTCTGCCCACAAAGGAAGCACTTCTGCCTAAGGTCTGACATTACTGATTGGCCCTGTGTGGCCTCTGCTTATAAACTTCCCAGCCACTCACTCTGGACAGTTTATGGGGTGGGGATTTCCCCCCCTAGCAGAATAGAGCTTTCTAGAAGTCCTGGTGAGTTTAAAAGAGAAAAGAGGGGGTGGGGGAGGGGCACACAGCTCCCTACCCCCCAAAAAGGCAAGCCCCCACACAGAGAACACAGCTGCAGGAAGATTAAAAACTGTTTTATTGTTTAAAGAGTAACAGAGGGTTGCTGGACATGGGCAATTTAAAATTAAATACAACTCCCATCACAGCCGTTTGCAGTTAAAGGTGAACATGTTATTTTAAAAGGAAAATCATCCCCGCCAGAAGGACTGTGGTTCATTGAGGGACCCAGATGCTTCCTCAATTATTGAAGTTGTAAAAAAAAAAAAAAGAGAGAAAGAGCTGGCCAGTTAGCTCAGTTGGTTAGAGCACAGCCTTATCACCAAGGTCATGGGTTCAGATCCCCTAACAGCCAGCCTCCAAAAAGAAAAAAAAAAAACTGTGGTTC
Organism: Galeopterus variegatus; assembly: GCF_000696425.1. NCBI lineage: Eukaryota > Metazoa > Chordata > Mammalia > Dermoptera > Cynocephalidae > Galeopterus > Galeopterus variegatus. The sequence continues at coordinate 870,521 of NW_007726244.1, forward strand.
ATTGAGGGACCCAGATGCTTCCTCAATTATTGAAGTTGTAAAAAAAAAAAAAGAGAGAAAGAGCTGGCCAGTTAGCTCAGTTGGTTAGAGCACAGCCTTATCACCAAGGTCATGGGTTCAGATGCCCTAACAGCCAGCCTCCAAAAAGAAAAAAAAAAACCAATTATTCAAGTTGTAAGCCGGCCACCCCACTGCCGTTTGGTGAGTCTCCTCTGTAGACATATTTCCCTGAAAAACAAGTCTCCCTCCAACTCCCTGCCTCAGCATAAAGTAAATGCTTTAGAGAAAGTGAGTCACATCTTGTCACTAAGGAAAAAGACTCAATTTTAAATCCTTCAGAAAGATCTTCAAGGAGTATCTACCCGCAGTGACAGAGACTTACACAAAACCAAAAGATAAGCTAAAATATTTCCCCTCTATCCACCCCTACTTATTCCCACCCCTGCAAAACAGAAGAGGAGAGAGAGGAAGCAGAGAAAGAAGGGAGATGCTGTCAGAAAAAAATCGATTTTGAGACCTCAACACTTATCTGACATAAAGCAACATCCTACAGTCCTGAAAGACAGGCGGGCCACACTCACGCTTCATCATCATCTCAGCAAGAATTACGGCTCAGGAGGCCGGCACTAATTTTAGTATCAGATTTATTATGCAGCAGGGGGCAGGAATTCTTCAGGCCAGTCCCTTGTCTCTATGTGCAGGACTCACCGCCTTCAGGGTGGCTCTTCAGAGGAGCAGCCAGGCTCATATATAGAAACTTCTGGACTCCTGATATCCCAGAATCCTTGGGAAATACGGGACTGGCCCTTCCTGCTGCTTTCTAGTCTTTTCAAAGCCTTTCTGGACATTCCTGTCTAAGAGCTCCCTCTGACTAAAAGAACGCAACACACATTTCACTCTTCATTTGAAATGAACCCGTCACCCCAAGCAAAGACACTAAACCCCAAGGTCGTAAAGCAAGGGTACACCACCACAGAATGAAATCGAGCCCAGAAGTGACAACTCCTAGTCTCCCTGCTTTGATCTCAAGGGAAACAAAGCCGGGGAAGTCAAAGCAGGGACAAGTTTTAAATGTTGGTGTCCTCAGTAGGCCACTTCAACCTCGCTCCACATAAGGCCCTCAATAGTTAGAAGGGACATTTCAGGCTGTTTCATCTCCCTCGGGCTTCTCCACCTCCGGTTTCTGGGCATCCATTTGTCTGCTGTTGGCCCTGATTTCTCTCCGAGTTACTCTACAGAGCAGGACTGTAACCGGGTAGCTTTGGCAGTTGTCAGTCAACTTGACTGCTTCACTCCAGAAGTCACTTTTTACATAAAAGGCCTCGCTGAGGCAGAACGAGTTCACCTTTGACTTGCTCACCTCTCACGTGTAAAAACAGCTCGCAGGCCTCTCCCGAGCACGGCTGCACCCACAGAAAGGCTGAAATGCGGTATATTGGGAAACAAGACTTTTTAAAGCACTCTCTGCAAGGCGAGATCCTAGCTTGGATTCTGCTCGAAGAAAGAGCTAAATGGAGTGAGCTGAAGTGGAATTAGCCTCTGAGAACCCAGGCATAGAGTGAGAGCAGCAATATCAACTTGTTGGAAGCAATTCGCAGAGTCAACTAAGAAGAACGCTTGGGTTGCAAAGATCAAAACCATTCGCTTCGCATCCTTTTCTAAACCACAACCGTCTTTGAGTTCAGTAGGGAAGTATTATAATCAACCCACCGGAAAAAAGGGAAGATGGGCTCAGAATTGGCTGGCAGTGGCATTGCAAGTAGCAGAGGTGGTGAGTCCAGACTATATTCCTCATGCCGTCCTCTGCATAAGGTCCGGCTCTTCACGGGCCTTCTGCTCTCTGGAGAGGCACTTGCAGGACCATAAGGGAATGAGCCTCGCCACGGAGAACCCAGGCATAGAGTGAGAGCAGCAATATCAACTTGTTGGAAGCAATTCGCAGAGTCAACTAAGAAGAACACTTGGGTTGCAAAGATCAAAACCATTCGCTTCGCATCCTTTTCTAAACCACAACCGTCTTTGAGTTCAGTAGGGAAGTATTATAATCAACCCACCGGAAAAAAAGGAAGATGGGCTCAGAATTGGCTGGCAGTGGCATTGCAGGTAGCAGAGGTGGTGAGCCCAGACTATATTCCTCATGCTGTCCTCTGCATAAGGTCCGGCTCTTCACGGGCCTTCTGCTCTCTGGAGAGGCACTTGCAGGACCATAAGGGAATGAGCCTCGCCACATATTCCCATGGGATATGCACACACAAACTAGCAGACTTCAAGCACCAATGAGCCCACACACACCTGTTGTGACCACTTCCTGGAGATGTCACATTGCAGTCTGATGTCCCCACCCACCAGGCTACACACAGGACAAGACCGTGTGGGCACCTCCCCATGGCCCCTGGCCTGGGTAGAACTCACCCTCAAAGGCTCTTTCCCTAACCACACCTGATCTGGCCACTCCCACACCAAAACTCATTAGTGGCTCCCCATGGCCTAAAACCATGGTCCCTAAAGCAAGGTTTGGAGGAAAAAGACTAGGAATTTTA
>NW_007726244.1:873662-874181 GCF_000696425.1 Galeopterus variegatus
GCAGATCTCCAGCCAAGGAGTTAAATCCAACCCCCTGAGCCGGGCACACCTGCACAGCCTGTCTCCCACGTGTGCCAACATTCCCAATCTCACTGAGGAGGGGATTGGGGGATTCTGCCCACACAGACGACAAGCCAAATTTGCCTCGCACCTTTAACACTTCCTACTCTTCAGCTAACCAAACCACCAAGCTTCTGCTCCAATTCTCAAATGCATCTCAAACCCATCCACTGGTCTCCATCTCCAAGAACTTGGCCAAGCCGCCATCACTCCTCACGCGGATCACTGACACTTCCTTACTGATGCCCCACATCTGTCTGGGCTCCCACAAGCCATCTTCCATACAGACTGTCAGAGTGATCTTTTCAAAACTCAAAACTGATCATTTCCTGTCCCTTCCATAACCCTTAAATGGGTTCCCCAACCCTGCTAGGATAAGAATAAAACCCCAACCCAGGTCCAGCTGCTGTCCATATCCCAGGCTACCCTCTCACCTCTCTGCTCCTGGCCCTTGGCATT
>NW_007726244.1:875191-877237 GCF_000696425.1 Galeopterus variegatus
TGGCCTCCACAGAATGCGCTCTGAGACTGTCCTCCCCAAGTTCACTATTACGTTCACCCTTCAAGCTCAGCCTCAATGTTATTTCTCCAGGAAGCCTTCCCAAAACCCTACAGGAGACCTGGCTTCCCTGTTACAATCCCTTTCACACCCAACGCATCTGTGTAGCATTTGTGGTTAACTGTACTTCAATAAAGAATCATGCAGTAAGTTGTTTAATGAATGTGCCCCTGCAGGATGCAAACTGCGCGAGGGCAGGGACTGGGTTGTCCTCACCACGACTGTCTCACCACTCCCCAGCTTTGGGCCTGGCTCGGACAGGAGCTCCAGACATTTGTTGCACAATGAGCAAGTCAATCTTTCCCCCCACCCTCCTCTGCACATTACAGTAGAGCCCATAAGGAACAATGGCCACACACCCCAAAAGCCCAGCAGCCTAACTGCTCTCAGAGCTCCCCCGATTTGGAGGATCTCTCTTCTCTTCTCTCAGGATTCAGCTGGTACTGCCTGCCCCCTCCTCTGGGCCCCTCCTGTGCATGGCTGCCCCTCCCCTCCAGCACACTTCCTTCTTTATACATCTGCCTCCCTGCCAGCCTGGGAGCACTGAGAGGGCAGGCCAGCATCTGATTCTTTGTCCTCTTCAGGGCCCAAGAGCTTCAGGTGACTTGAAGTCTGTCCAATATGTGGCCCGTGTTGTGCTCATCTGCAAATACCCCCGATCTCCCCTCCCAGCAAGTTGCTTTCCACCACACTCCCTCTTCCCACCCTCTCTTTAAGGGAGTAACAATAACATAACAACAACAAGCACTAAGGCTTTTTCCACCCACACCTCCACCACTAATCAGGTCTGTCCCTGAAAAGAGACAAGATACAGCTGGTGGAAGCCGCCCATCCACACAAGCACGTGTCCACAGCTCCATGGTGGCAGTGGCCAAAAAGGGCACAGACATGCCCCCAGTTCAGACAGTTCCTGCCGCACATGCAAGGCATGAGAAACAGGTGCCGATTTAAACCATCTCACCAAAGGGGGAGGGGACTTAGCGGGAGAGGAAACAAAAAAAGACAGAACTTTGTCTGCTAAACACACTTAAGAACACACTGAAATAGCAAATGGCCTTTGATCAGCTCCGCCTCAGTCAAGCAAGGCTTCTGAGTTTCAGATAGTAACAGGCACGGGTTCCAAAATCTCATGTGGGCCTCCATGTCACTTAGGGGTTGGTCCTCCTCTTCTCCCTCCTCCCATTCGCCTGCAGTGAAGTGGTTACCATGTCAAGCAAGGGGAGAATCCAGTCCCCATGCCCTCGAAGGTGGGTGGGTGGTGTGGACACCCCCTCTGCTCTGGAGGGCATCACAGGGGAGCCTGGGCATGCACCCTAAGCAATGCTGAGACCTTCTCTGTCAGCTAGTTCCAGACTGTGCATTTCAGGCAGGCCTCGCCTCCTTGACCACATATCTCCCACTGTAGGAAGTTCTGTCCAAATCAGAAAGTCAATCTGCAGAGCTCAGATGTTTTCTCGATATGGCCCCATCCGGTCCACGCCTTGACCAACATCTCAGAGACCTTTGGTCAAATCATTATATAGCAGTTAACAGTAAAAGCAGCCCCCATGTATGAAGTGCCAACCACCTTACATACACTGTGTTATGTAAACCTTACAACAATCTTGTAAGGTAGATGCTAGTATTCTATTATCCCATTTTACAGAACAGGAAATTGAGGACTAGCAAAGTTAAGTGGACTCCCCAAGGTCACACAACTAGGAAATTAATAGGCCTGAAAACCCTAAGACTGCCTGCCTGCTAAGCCTATTCTCTCAAACCCTAAGCACTGCTGCTTCCCACCACCTACTCCCTCATTCTTCCCTAGTCTACAGATGGGGAAACTGAGGAATGGAACTGCAAGGCAACTTGCCCAAGGCCACGTTCAGCTAATCAGCACCAGGTTAAGAACTAGAAGTCAGGTCTGTACCCCTATACCTGGAACATTCGTGCCCAGAACATTCATGCCCATGGTCAGCCGCCTTCCCTCCCGCCCCAAACCACCCTATC
>NW_007726244.1:878527-879284 GCF_000696425.1 Galeopterus variegatus
TGAAGCGACCTCATCAAGCAACCGAGGTCTAAACTGGCTCCTAATTAATATTAACCCTCCAAATCAGAGTCACGTTCAGAAAACCTTGGGTGAAGAGACACGGGGCGGGAGGGGAGTCTCCAATTTTCTTTTTACTTCATCTGGAAAATTAAGAGCACTGCTGATTTGAACAAGAAATCATCAAGGAAAGCAATCACAACTCCACACGGCCCATAACTCGATGGACTTGGACGTGTAACCTGCCACTTGCATGCACTGAAATTAAAATGATTGTGGCAAGAATAGCAATGACGACATGGGTTTGTCCCTCCTCCTTCAGAGGACTCTGAAGGAGATCAGGCAAGAGAGCTTCTGTATTTGCCGAAATAAACCAGGAGATAACTGGTCAAAGACTCTGCCACAGCCCTTCCCAAAAGGGTGCCCCCCCAGGACTCTGTACCTCAAAGGAGAATAAAAGGGGAGGGCAGTGGATGCAGAGAGCTAAAGAAGGAAGGGGCTCCTGGAGACCCTCCACTCCAAACCCAACACTTATTTGCTGTTTCTGCATTAATTACAATAAACTGCTTCATAGCCTAGCAATCACTTAATGGAGCAGCAAATATGGCTTTTTCCCTATAATTAGTCAATGTAATCTACTGCTATTTCCCTCCTCCTGAACACCCCTTTTCTCCTTCCCTTCCCACCCTCTACACACTAACAAGCCCACACACCCTGTCCCCTGCCCAGGGTCCACTTATAATCATAATCTTGTTCCACC
>NW_007726244.1:879530-897424 GCF_000696425.1 Galeopterus variegatus
GACTAAATGAAATTGTTTCTCTACCCTTAAAAATGAAGATTTTGCGACATGGAGCCCCCAGGGCAGCCCTTTTGTGTGTAGATTAAGGATAACAACACCCCCCTTTTATGGTCTGCTTTTTCTCTTCTGGCCCTCTAAGGACTAACTTTAGATATTCTCGTCACCAACCAAGAGCAAACACTTTGTATCTTTCCCATTTTCAAGATGGCAAAAAAATTATTTTCTGGTTATGTGGCAGGAATTAACATTTTTTTCTAAGTGTCAACAATATACCAGGTGCCTTATTTTTATTGCCTAATCTAATCCCCACAATCCTATTACCCCCATTTTTCAGGTGTGGAATTGAGGCTCAGAAAGGTTTAGATACCTTCCTAAGGTCACAGGGTTAGTGGCAGCAACAAGTTTCAAACTAGGTCCCTCTGAGTCCAAAGCCTATGCTCCCAACAAACCACATGCTTTATTTGTTACAACATATGCATTTAATGAATCCAAATTATACTACAATTCTACCAAGTATTCATTTCTCAAATATTATATATGAAAAAATATGTAAGGCAGTAAACTGCATTACTTACAGCAATTCTCCAACTGCTATAGAAGTAATGCAGGTGGACAGCATTTAGCCAATCTTGCCACAGGACATCACCCTTCCCAATGAAACCAAAACTCTCACATCCATAGTGCTTACTATGTGCCAGACACCATTCTAAGCACTTCATTATGTTAACTCATGTAATCCTCATGACAACCCCATGAAGGAGATACTACAATTATCTCCATTTTACAGATGACAAAACTAAGGCACAGAATATTTAGATAACTCGCTCAAGGTCACACAGCTGGTAGGTGACAGAGCGAGGATTCAAACTCAGGCAGCCTGGTTCCACAGTCCACGCTCTTAAACACTAAGCTATACCACCTGCAGAGGAAGTACTAAAAATAACAGTCAATGATTAAAATATGGGGTGAGGGGATGGGGCGGGGTCTGGCCGATATTTGCAGCTTTGTTTCCCATTTCTCAGGCCCCAACCTGTAAGGCACCAAGTCCTTCACAAGCTGGTTTTATGATTTCTATTCAATCCCTCCTGTCAATATCTGAGAGAGAGCCCAGATGACCTGAGAAAGCACAGGGGGAGATGTTTAAAGATGTTTGAGTTCCAACCCACAAAGCACTTCCCCGACACTTGGGGGTTTTGCCTGGATAGCCCTGAAAAAAAAAAAAGGTCATTTCCTATCAACACAATCAGTCCTTCTCCTGGGATGCCCAGGGGGTTCTGATCATACTAACTGCTTCATCTCTTTACAGCCTGGGGAAGAACTCAGGTGACTGTTTCCACAGTACCCTCTCCTCTAATCCACCAGGTTCTGCTGAATAGGGTCAAGCTAGGAGAAATGATGCCGCGAACGCACAGACTCTGAGCAAACAGGGTGATGTGGTGTTAAAGGCAATCACGACATGCTAACGTGGCAGCATGCCAAACCCACGCTGCCCAGGCAGGACTTGTGCGCAACAGAAATGATGCCGCGAACGCACAGACTCTGAGCAAACAGGGTGATGTGGTGTTAAAGGCAATCACAACATGCTAACGTGGCAGCATGCCAAACCCACGCTGCCCAGGCAGGACTTGTGCGCAACAGAACTTTAATTGAATTCTTTCAGCAAGTGCAGCAGAAAAATTCATAATGAGGCTCCCCCCCAAACCCCACTATGTCAGTCTGTTCTTCAGTTGTGCAGATCCAGTAAAAAATCATTTTTAACAAGGATACGAGACGTGTGTGGACATTAACCTGAACATTGTGTCCTGCAGGGGAAAACAATGATCAAATCCAAGGATTTTTATTTTCAAAGCAATTTAAGGAAGGCCTTCTGCCATAAACAGCTTTACTACCCCTATTAGTACAGGAAAACAAGTTCCGAACCTGGCTCCCTAGTGAAAGATGCAAAATTTGTATAATTAAAATTATACTTGTGAAATTCAAACACACTTTAATTTCCTAAGGGCCCCCTAATCAAGTCAGAAGTTCTTACTAAACCAATTATCTGCTTTGAAAACAGAAGAGGAAACATATACATGTAGCAGTCTTGTGGAGAGTCATAGCCCAGTTTTTTCCTAGGTTTAAGCATCCTAATTTGATCCTTTTTCCCCAGGTGGAAAAGACAGTGAATCTACTGGTCAGTTTTTATTAAGTACTATGTATGTAGTTTGAAATGTTTTTGTTTCTTTGCCTCTAGCTACAAAAGTGACATATTTGAGAGATATCCCCGATGGAACTGAGTTGAAAGGGATTAAAAAAAAAAAAAACCAAACTGTATCCGTAAATCCGCACTGTGACCACTTAGCCCACCCCAGAATGTAGCTTTTTTCATTAAGATGTCACAGCAGTTTTCGAACACTTGCCCAGTCTTGTTTAGAAGGGTCACTCCAACACCAGGATGAGGAATGGGATGGAGACACCAGCTTCCTTTCTGAAACAGGTTGACAACAGAGCCAGAGACTCTCAGGCCCTATCCAGCAAGTCAGCAAGACCCAGGTTTCTCACCTCCTTACCAGGTAATCTACCTGACATGTGGCAGCTTCTCTCCAGTAACTGGAAATTCTTGCACAAGAACAACATGGAAATACGGAATACTCTCCAAGGCACTAAAATATTTAAGAAGTGGTTGTTGCAATGTTCCATTTATACCACCAATATGAAGTGTCATCAGTCTAGGGCCTTTTGGGGGATTAAAAAAAAAAAAGCTGTGCACCAACAGGTTTTCTCTTTCCCAATCCCTGGAATCCATTTCAGAAATGAGAATATTAAGTTTTCACACTCGTAGCTTTGGTGTTCCAGCAGGGCCCAGCTCCGCAATGGCCTCCCATGCCACCCACTCAGGCTCCAGTAAGTAGCCAGACCATAAAACAAAATGCCTCCCGGTTTAAAACTTTACCTTCAGCATATGGGAAGAGAGCCCAAGAACTTGCCACACAGGGCCTCTCCAGAGTGGAGAATACTGCAGGAATCCGAACAGGACTTGGTGTTAAAACTTTCATCAGAAGACTTAGGAAATAGAACGTGTGCATGCACAAACACACACGGGCGCCCACGCAAGCACGCAGAAGAACACGCTCAGCCAAGACCAAGTCATGGGAACTGCTACTTGGCTAGTTCCTTGCCTCCCTCCCACCAGAGCGGTCACCTCATTAATGTCACTCAGCATCACATTTTGCTACACTAGGTCTTTCTGCACTCTATTCCTGTAGGCTTCCATTGTAAACTTCTGTTCTTTGGGAAACGAGCAAAAGCTTTGACGGGAGAAAAGAAAAAACTTTTATAAGGCTTCCCTCCTCATTCCTTCCCTCCTCCAGTTTCTTCTCTTTGGAGCTTTATTCAACATCACTACACACACAAATCATGCTCTGAAAGTCGTTTACAATATGTCAGCTTAAAAAAAAAAAAAAAAAAAAAAAACCACGGCAGCCCGTCTATTTGCAATTGCCCAAAGAGAATAATTCATTTCAGCGGAAGATGTGGATGGAGCCCTGAATACATTCCTACACTGCTTCTGCCCTTCAAAACAATAAAAATGTAAAAACCCAAACCAAAGAAGGCCCGAGGTGGCAGAAACGAGAATCTCTTGACCCCCAAGGAATTTATTCTCCTGGATCTTCTAAAGCACTCTCTCCCCAGAATGCATCATCAAGACCATTTTATTAGATTTTTCTAAACCCTTGAAATTGTCACATAATTGAAACAGAAACAGCAATTTAGAGCTCTGAATAGATTTCTTAAAAAGAAGACTCTGTGCTTGCCCAACATCTCTCCCCTTGGCCGCTCTTGCCCCTAACCTAAATTTAAGGCCCTTACACACAAAACCTATTTATCTTTTAAATCCTCCCCTGCCATAAAAGTTACACATTCCCCTAATGCCTTAGATTTCAGGACATTTGGGAGAAACTCATCCTAGACAACAGGCTAAAAAAAGAATCCATTAGCATTAACTTGCCTGTCACAGCCAGTGACAAATAAATGAATGTGATGCTTTCAGATCAGTCATTGGTAGAACTACCCCCAGGCAGATAAAGACCAGGACTGGGAGAAAGAAGGCTCCTGGGGAGACCTCTCACACAGCGGTGCTCAGCTGTTCCCTAGCTGCTCCCTAGGACTTTACTCTCAGAGGCAGCAGAAACACAGGCATCAGATATGGAAAAGGAAATGGTTTCTTATAATGCCCACTGGGCATCCCCAAGATAAAGGGTGCATGCTATCTTTCCTCGAGAACCAGGACCCCACGAGCAGGCCAAGCCACTGACACAGAATTTTCCCATCTCAATGTGCTGTTCCATCCATCACCCAAGAAAGGAGCAACAGTGCCAATCAATCCATGAGCAGCTAGGTAAGATCCTCCTATGATATAGGCAGTGCCATCTTTAGGGGACAGTAAGACAACTGATGGTTACACTGCACCCACAATGTGCAAATGTCAGCCCGGGCCACTCATCTGCATTAACTCATTGAATCCCCTTAACAATACTAGGAGGTAGGTTCTGTAGATATCCCCATTTAACGTTGACAGTAAAGGCACAAAACCATTAAGTGATTTGTCAAAAATTCCACAGTTGATAAATGGCACTTGATGCTAAACAGGCTCTTAGAAAATAGGCAGCAGAAACTATCCTGAAGCTTCCTGTCCAGGCCATAACAAATTCTATTCCTTGGCCTGAGCATTTCACAGCTCAAGGTCAGGCCAAGTGGAAGAACCTAAACTCTATCCACTCATGTTGGATGCAGCGGGACTCAACGGTTAGGGGAACAAGGCCTTGGGATTCAGGGCAAGCCAACACTGACCCTTACTAGTTCTGTGGCTTTAAGAAAGCTGCATAATCCTCTCAGGCCTCAGTTTACCCATCTGTCAAGTGGAGATAATATCAAGTACTACAAAGGATCATTGTAAGGATTACATTAAAGGTGATTAAGTATATAGAGGCTTCATAATGTGCCTATACTGTACTCACTCACAATAAGTGACAGCCTTTATTTCGAACTAGGATTTTTCTTTTGATTATTCAGTCTCAGAACTAAAATAAGGACATATAGCAGCCAGGCACCCACCCTAAGAATAACTTTCGAGATGACTGGAAGCTTGGGGCTCTCTATCCACGAGAGACAGGACAAATAGGGGTAACTTCTTGTGCTTGGGACCCAGTGGAATACCTGTCCCACCTGGACCAACCATCCTAGGCTGCTGCTACAACGTACCACAGGGTGCTTGTCCCCAATACCACACCTGCTCACCTCACACCACACAGAAAGCAGAGATCAGATTCCAAAGGTGCACTTCCTCACACCAAGCTGCCATTCAGTCAAGCAGGCATTACCTATGAAGTCACAGGTGAGACTGCTCTGAGCCACAGGATACACATCTGTGTCCCACAGGCAATCTGCGATTTCCATACAGACCAATGACATCTCCCTGTCTACACATGGAGCCACAGGATACACGTCGGTGTCCCACAGGCAATCTGCGATTTCCATACAGACCAATGACATCTCCCTGTCTACACATGGTAAGGTCATAATCGGAGCTCACACAAGGACAAGTACAGGACTCTGGAATTTTACACATCATGGTCCCTTGTTAAGGAGGAAAAGAAGAGAGGAAGGTAGAAGGTGGAAACAAGAGAATGACAGAGCTCTTTGTAAGCTGCCACACACCCCAAAGATCAGAGGTGGTATCTGCCAAGAGCACCACTCCTAAAGAAGGGTCTACAGCCAGAGAGAACGGAGATCGAATTAAGCTTAAGCCACAAGTCCATGCGACTGTATCAGCACAGTCCTATCAGTGATCCCAGCTGCTAAATAGGTCCACAAGAGCTCAGAACATCGTACAGAGCACCCCCATGAGCCTGCACACACATATCACATAGGTGCCCCAGCACCTACCAAATGAGGTACAAAGTCATGTGCCCTGTCTGGCCCTCCAGACCTTCCTCAATCCGGCACCAATCTCCTTTCCAAGACTCATCCTAGGCCACTCTGCAGCATACACCCTTCATGACAGCTGCACACCTAACCTTTCCCAGTTCCTAGCGGGAAGAAGAGCCCCACCCTGCCATTTTTCCTTCCTACCTGTTCTTCAGGATCTGGGGCAAAGACCATTGCCTCCAAAAAGCCTAGTTCTTCCTTCCTCTAAATGCTGTTCCTACCCCTTCTACTGGGTTTATCTTATCCTTTCCTGGATCACAGGTCAATCCCTCCTCCCAACCTGGAGCTAATAACCTTGAAGGCAAGAGCTGTGTCTCCTGTCATTTTTTACTCATTCTATCTAACTGGAAGTCTATGATGTGCAGAAGTGCAGTCATAGGAGTAAGCGTTTTTTTTTTTTTTTTTTTTTTTTATTAGTAAAATATGCTTGTGCCCTTAGAGTTTATTGTCCAGCGGAGGTGATAGGACATGAACCTAAACCATAAAACTCAGAACAAAGTGCCTAACACAGTCTCTGGTGCTGAGCAGAAACTTGGTAAATAATTACTGAAAGTGGCAACTGAATGTATTAAAAAATATGGTCCATCCTATTCCCCACCATCACTCCTCCCCCGCTTTGGTGTTCACACCCAACAGCATAATGTGTACTTAACTGCTTGGTTTGCCCAACTACAGTGAAAGCTCCGTGCGGGCAGGAACTTTGTCTTACTCTCCACCCTATCCCCAGAACCTCCTCACATGGTGTCTGGCACACAGTCGGTGTTCAATAACGTTTCGTGAATAAATGAATGAGTGAACGCCCAGCTCAACACCCAACAGATGTCTGTATGCTCAATAACTTTTTGCTAATTTATTATTGTTGGAAGGGCCATAACCAAAGGAGAGACAAAGTGCTGTGGAAATGCAGAGAAAAAAGTACTCCTTCTAACAGAGCAGGAACAGCTTCGTGGAAAAGGGAACGATGGAGGCGGGCTTTGAAAGAGGCATCTGTTGTGTACAACAGGGAGAAAGAAGGTTAGTGCAGAGCTGGGGCCCCATGAAAGGGTGGGCTGTTCAGAGAAGATGCTTGGGTGGATGCTCCATTCCAAGGAAGCAAAAGGTAGAAGAGATGGGAGATAAGCTGCTGGAAAGAGACCCCCGTACAGATCTTGAAGGCCCTTAACTACCAGGCAAAGAAGTTGAGATCACGTTCAGTGGGCATTGGGAAGCACTGTCGGTTTCCTGAATCCCTCCAAAGTGGCCGCACACACAGAGTTAGCAATTAATGAGGATTAAACGAGCTCTTGTTAAATGAACACACCAGATCAAATGAGGGGAGAGATGATGAACTATATCTCCCTTGTGTGTTTTGGGAGCTTTCTGCTGAAGAATATTTGGGTTTAAAAATACAAAGTAGGACATGAAGAGTGGGCACCGCATCAAGCGGCACCCAGGGTGGTGAGCAGGCTCCTCAGAGCATGCTTTCCTCCTCCTCCCTTCCTGGGGCAGAGGAGACTCACCTGTCTGCCACAAAACATCTGACGCAGAGCACAGCAGCTTCGTCGTCCTAGCAGACTGACCTTCACAATGAAACGAAAGCATGCGAGGAAAGAAAAACTCCAGGGAAAGGACATCTGTAGGACAAGGTGCCCCTCCTCCTTGAGCTGACACCTGCTACCGACTTGGAACGCAGGAAGGAGCAACGCTTCCCGACAAGCAAGAAGCTAAGCCACTAATCCTCTAAGGACCTCACTGTTGTGGAAAAGAGCCTCAGACGCACCATCCCATCCTTGCTGGGAATGAGAAAACCTGCCGGCAGGTTGGGGAACAGTGGCTGCCGAGATGACAGCTGTAGATCATGCAAGAAGGCAAGATGCTGGAATGACCCGACCCACAGCAGCAAGGCAAGGCCAGATGCCGAAAACTCACCCTTTGCCCTTGAAAAGCTGCCAGAAACCACTCCCCTGGAACAGGAGGTGTGCGTGGAAATGCTCCTGCTGCCGCTGCACCCATCTGGATGCACACTTAGCAGACAACCTTCCAGGACCCTGGAGCCATGTCCCAGGACAAGATGGGAACAGGAAAACCCAGCTTCTAGCTCAATCCTGCCACAACTTAACTGTGTGACCTCGAGCAAACAACATAACTTTACTGGGTGGCAGCTGCCCTCTCTGTGAAAAAGGCAGACTGGGCTCAACTCATTCATTTAATTATTGAACGCTGACCATCAACCGCTCCCTGCTGTCAGGGGGCTTATACTCCAATTAAGATTCTTCTTGAGAGCTGGCCAGTTAGCTCCGTTGGTTGGAGCACGGTGCTGATGACACCAAGGTCTGGGGGTTGATCCCTATACTGGCCATCAGAAAAAAAAAAAAAAGAAAAATACTAAGATTTTTGAGTTGTTTCACGATTGTAATTCCTTTAATTCTATTAAAGTAATTCTATAATGATATCAGCAGACATTTACTGGGTGCTACTTTGTGCCAGGCTCCTAGAGAAGAATTTTGCATTCATCTTCAAAACAACTCCATGCAGCGGGTACTATATCATTCTCTTCTACAGAGGAGGAAGCTGAGGCCTGGAGGGCTTAAGTGACTCACCCACGGTCACCCAGCTGGGTGCTACTTTGTGCCAGGCTCCTAGAGAAGAATTTTGCATTCATCTTCAAAACAACTCCATGCAGCGGGTACTATATCATCCTCTTCTACAGAGGAGGAAGCTGAGGCCTGGAGGGCTTAAGTGACTCACCCACGGTCACCCAACTGTGACGGAAGGCAACTGGAAATAGGCTGAAAAAATGAGATCTCCCTGGATCGACAGATAAGTTCTAGCCTCTAAAATGTAAGGAGAAAAAATGGCATTAGGAGGAATGGGGAATGTTTCTAACACACAGGATAATGAGGACAGATGGTGAGTTCCAGCCAGACTCCGCTCTCGCCGAAAGATGCTAGGAGGCCCTTGGTTCCTGCATACAAGAAAAAGAACCCACAAGCTAGAGCAAAACTTCCACGCAGACAACACTTCAGCCCAAAAGGAACAAAGAAAGGGTATGGAATGACTGGTCCCCATCGTCCTCATTTCTCCAATGGCTTTAAATTAAGCCATCTTTTTAGAGGAGCATGACCATTTTAATTTTTAAAAAGATGGTGGGGGGACTCTTACATATTTCACAAAATGAAATAATCATTTTGTAGAAATAATCTTTTGCGGAAACCATTTTGGAGAAAAAGGAAGATACAGAATGGACCTATCTTCTTTTGATCAAAATGTACTTCGCTAATTAATGGACACTAGTCTCTAAAGAGTCGCCCTTGACTAGTTAATAAAGTCCCATTATACGTCACTTGAGATGTGAACATTTACATTGCAAGGGGGGATAAATGAACTACAGGATTCAAAACCCTTCCTTCAGTCACTCATTAAAATTCTGGTCAAAACAGATTTTTATTTATATGATACATTAAAGAATGCAATGACAGTAATAATATGAAATCTGTTCTTCACTGCCATGGATTTTCTTTCATATAAAGTTACAGTTTCTTTCCACTATTCTCGTTTTAACAGCTCCGTGGAATATTTCTGTGACGAGTGTTAGCAAGGAGGAACAGCCAGAAAGCAGAGATGAATTTTTACAGAAACAGGCACTGACAACATCATTTACAAGCTCCTCATCCAGTGCAGGAGAAGGGGCACGGTTCACCCCGCCACTGTGACCCTAACACAACAGTGCAGAAGTTTATCAAAGGGAGATAAACGATAAATAAATAAGGCTTGACTTAAAGTTCTATGCTCCTGCCAGGTGGGTTTTGGCCCCCAACACTAACTTCAGTCTGAAATCCTGGTGGCCAGGCTCAAGTTCTATTGGAAAAATAGACAGACAGAGAAGGCACTCCCCACCCTACCCCAATTCCCATCCACCATACAACTCTGACAATTACCTGACAATTACCCCAGTTGCCTCACTGGGGTTGAGCAAGCCCAGAACCATCTGAAAGGATGCCCTGGGGACTAGATGTTGAGATAGAAGAAGACAATGTAACACAATGGATGACATCACAGGGGAAGGCAAATCACCCAGGCCTAAGAACATGGAACTTCAAACTCCTGAGACCCTGGCTGTGGCTCTGCTTGGCACAGCCTGCTGACCTCTCTGAGCCTGTGTCCTCTTCCATAACAGAGGGGAGATACCCCACGGTACCCCCACAGGATAGCACGTGGGTAAAAGGTCCAGTTCTGGAGCCTGGTTGCCTGGGTGCATCTGCTGGACCACTTCTCAACCCATCTGTGCCACAGTTTCCTCATCTATAAAATGGAGATAATACTAATATCCACCACATAGGGCTGTGGTGAGGACGAAATGGATTAATATACATCAAGTCCTTACAACAGTGCCTCGCACATAAACTGGATTGGTGTGAGGGTCAAACAAAAATAACAGTAAAAATAGTCAGCAACACTTACATGGTATGACCATGCACCTGGTCTTTCTTAAAAGCACTTTGCCTTTGTTATTTATTTAATCTGCAGAAGAATTCTGTGAGATGAGGAACTGAGGTTCAGGGAAGTTAAACAATCTGCCCATATTCGCCTAGCAAACGAGTGGCATAGCCACCACCTGAACCCAGGCCGTTGAGCTGGCAAATAACCACCACCATGACAATGACGATTCAACCAACAATAACAGTGCTGAGGGGATGAGCTGCGACACCCTCGCCACATACATGCTATTTACTCTTCACAGAATCCTTCTGAGGGAGCCACCGTCATCACTCCTGTTTTACAGATAAGGAAACTGAGACTGGGAGAAGGTGATGTGCTCAGGGACAACAGTCAAACGCTGCAGGAGCTGATGCAAAGAGGATGAATAGCAACACCTCTTGTATAGTGAAGTATGTCATAAAAAGTAAGGTATTATTATCATTATTAAATCCCTAGAATTCCATGCAAAGATGTCCTCCCCAACTGGCTGAATGTTAGTTAACTCACCTCTAAAAATCTGACAGTTCACCTATAACATCCCAGACTTGGGGATGAAGGGGTGGGGAATACACACTCTGACAAGGTTGAGAAACAGTCTGTCTCATTCTCAAGTTGAATGCATCACTGAAAACCAAATGGCAGAGTATATTAAAGTGAAATATTGCCTTCCTAGTTTAAAAAAAAGTAGGCAGGGGGTTGGGAGACAACCAGGGGGAAGAGAAAACAGATCAAACCCATGGTTTGACTAAGTCAGAGATTTTTCCAGTTTCCCTCTAGAGTAATCTGATCCAAGTTCTGAGTGATCAAATGACTAATGTGGAAATTTAAAGATTCACACTTATGGAAGAAACAGAAATTCTTCCAAACTCACAAAATACTGCTAATTCTGGGAAGCCTTCTGAAATATGAAGGATCACACACAGTTTGGAAAGCAACTGAGAAAGTTAGAACAATCTCAAAGTTTGTGCTAAGTACAGACCTCTTGGGTTCATTAATTCTTATTATTTGCTTAAGCATCAGGAAAAAAAATGCCTTGTGAAAATACTTCAGTATATTTACTTAAAAATTTTGTGTTTCTTTCTTAAAAAAGAAAGAGAGAGAAAAAGAAGAAAAGAAAGAAGGAATAAAAAGAAAGAAAAAAAGGAAGGAAGGAAGGATCAATCACATGGCAGTCTCCAGACCCGAAATTCTCAAAATATCATCCGCAACAGCCAACTTTTTCTTTACTAACGTGGAAAACCATTCCCTGTTTTACACGAGGTTCCGCTTCTGGGAGACTATGCTTAAAACAATAAAATGAATTTGCTAAATCCACAGCCCTTTCCCTTTAAGACCTACAATCAGAAGCTTCAGCTTTTCCCCTTTTCCTAAAACAGTATCAAGGCCACAAGATGCAGAAAAGTATTTCTTCCAATGTCAAGTAGGGAAGAAAAAAGTATAATTAAAAAGTGTAAATTTAAGTCATAAGCCCTTCAAATTTAACCTTAGGCTTTCTGGCAGCTGTGTTCTCATGCCACCCATGGCAAGCTCAGTGAAAACTATGTTAACTACACACTTCTAGAAAAGTGAAGCCCTATCTCAATTCTCTAAGCAAGTCTTGTAGTACCACTCCTACGAAGTCACAACATTTTCAGAACTTCTCCACCCAGGCACCAGCACTTGCACAAATAAGAAGCTCTTTTGGTTTCAAGTGTGCTCTGATTTATCCACCCAACCCAAAACCAATATGTCCACTGCTTCCTCTCTCAGATTTAGGGCTTTATGGGTCTATGAAGCTGTTTTTTCGAAGAAGAGATACGCTGTTTACTTAATTTCTATGCCTCTCCATCAACTCCAAGTTGTAAGACCTCAAAAGAGTACCGTCCAAAAAAGAGTCAAAAGAAAATCTTCAGCTTTTCCTGATACGATCTCAGCAATGCTTCAAAAATAAGTAGAACACTTGCATAAATATTACAACAGATGGAGCCATGTCCTCCCACTAAAGATCAGACTTGTCCCTGCCCCCAGCAGGATGCTCAGAACCAACCTTGGGATGTCTAACTTGGAGACGCATGGTTATCCCACAGAACTCCTTGCCTGGGCTTTCACCTCCACGTGCTGCCACCCTGAAGGAACAGCGTAGACCAGGTTTCGACAGTTCACTGCCAATGCTCTGAAACTTGAAATCCTCGGCAACCATCTCTGAGTGCTAAAATCCTATCGTTACTTTTCCTACTTACCTTGGGTTGCGCTCGACGAGGAAATGCAACTTTGGGGTCAATCTGGGAAAAAATAGAAAAGTAGGAATCAATGAAGCACTGTAAGGAGACGAACATATATATGATTAACCATCTAATTATTAATCACTCATTTCTCAGGCTTATAAACCAGCTTTTAGTAACTTCTTGGGGAATTCAAAAGTTCCTCAAACTTTGATCTCCACTTTAACCATCCCTCCTCCAATGTGACTGATATAGCTAGGCTTTCTGAAATGTGCCACCGTGCATTTCAGTGTGTAATGCTCTCACTCAACTAGATCTCATGTATTCTTATTTAGGCAAGGGCTTCTTTTTCACAGACACTGAATATTAAATGATACCTTCATCTAATTTGCAATGCGTGGCTGAGAGAAAAGATGGGAGCATCATTATCACTGCAAAAAAAAATCACAACCTGAAAATCAAATATAACTACCTTCTAGCAGTAGGTAATTGGATGGTAACTAAACAACACAGGAGGGGAAGGGGAATTCCAAAAAAATTTTAAATCAACAACATCTAAAAACTCCTCATAGACATCCAACACAATGCTCGGCTTGAATTAATTTGCTCGTTTTATCAAAAGGAAAGTTACCCAGGATTAATCAAAAAGATCATTTGTTTTGTAGTTTTTCAAAAGAAAGCAGGTGTCAAAAAGTATGGAGCCTGACTTGATTCTTAAAATAATAATAATAGAAGTAAAGAAAAGGAAGTACATGAGCTAAATCCACCTGGATTTTAAAAACCATGGGGGATAAAAATCGATGCATAACCTAAACCCAAATTAGGAAAGAAAGCCCATTATGGGGAGGGTGGGGAAAAAAGAATAACTGAACACAAGAAGAAGTCATAATCTCGTACAATAATTAGGGTATTCCCCTTACCCCAAACTCAATCCAAATGGAAAAACATCCTTCATTCCAGATCCACTTTTGCAGAGCACATGATTCTCAATCAGGGACTAGCTTTACAACTCAGAGCAATTCCCACAGAAGCATTTGAATCTCATTTGAGGGGGAAAAAGTTATTGGACAGATAAAACAGGAGCAAAGGAATAAAAAAATTTTTCCATTGTTGGTTTTCATTAGATTTCCAAATGTCACAAATCTCTGGGTAAAATTCAACGCAGAGAGTGGCATAAATATTGCTACAAGTTATATATTTATAGTCTTTTGCTTTCATATTAAATTGTTTTCCCTATTAAAAAGTAAATCTCACCCTTGTTTTCAGTTCTGCATGGGGGGAAAAAAAAGTAATGCTTTGGAAAAACGCACAGGGGTCGGAGAGTGCGAAGCACATCACAGATAGTTCCTTTGTACAGAGTCACACCCCCTAGGACACCTGCCAGTAATAAGACATACAAGAATTTACCAATTTTATGAAGGTAGTTGAAAGGCCTAATAAAAGTCTGCACTGTGTTTTCTACCTTTAAATATCACCTGAGAAATGAGAGATTACTTTTCAAAATCTATAATAGATAAAAAAATCTCTGATCTAGGAAACTACCCTTTCATAAAGATTAACATTACTGCATCTACAGGTGCGTCCAGCACTGACTAAAGCTGTCTACCAGAGAAATACAACAGGTGTGGATTTTCCATTCTGTTGACCAAACGTGTCTTTTCATCAACACTCCCCCAAAGGATTTTTTTTTTAGCTGACCAGCACACAATTGCAATCAGAAGTCACCTTGTTTATGGGGTGACAGGGAGGGACATGTTGAGGGTGGGGTCGGGAACTGGAGGAAGTAAGGTTGTAATGAAGAAAGTGTGGCACTAAAAAAAAAAGAAAATCTAAAATGATAAAACTAAAAGCCAATTCAGAACTGCTGTATTGTGTGTGGTGTCATCAGTGTGCTATACCAGGATCAGAGTTCTTCCACGTGCAAAGTTTACACACTGAGATCCCCAAAGGAGGGCAGGGGTCAAGAAAAGTATGGCAAATCCCAACCTTTTGCACATCCCTGTCAACTATTTTTTTAAAACAAACAAAAAAGAAAACTACCAAAAATTAAAACATTAGTTAGTTAGGTACAGCTCTACTTACTGTATCTACAAGTCCTCTAGGAAAAGACTAGGGTACTATTTTGGATGCGAATGGCCGTTACCTAAACAAAGCTTTTAAGGTAACGGGTAAACAAGATCCTCGTTTCCATGTCAATAAACCAACCGCTTCTGCCTCCTGCACTGAACGTTGAAACAAAGTCAAAAGCTAGGTTATACTAAATAATAGTGACCAAAACATGTCTACAAACAATCAGGGAGGGAACAGTACAGGCTTTGCACCTGACAACTGAGGGACAGGACCCACCAGCCACCAAGGAAACCAGAAACTATTCCTCCCACCCAGGTGGGGAGAGGGGGTGGACAATAAATTCCCAAATTTGCCTTGAAATGATTTTCCTCTTTAATTTTAGTAGCTTTTTGGAGTGCCAAGCCAAGAAGTCAAGGGAAAAAAATTCTTCGGACATCCGTTTATTCCTGAAATTATATTATCTCAAAGTACAAAAGGCTGGGCCGCAAGCTATGACAACTGCAGTACAATTAATAAAGCAACCAAGAGTGCTGGGGTCTTTTCTCAGGGGAGGGGATGTGCACCTGACTTCTTTGATCAGAGAAAGAGGGTGAATTTGCAAAATCAATTCAAGTGCACCAAAGGTTGCCAGGTTTTTTTTTCTTCTTCTCTTCCATTCCATGTTAAAGCCAAAAGGGACTTGGAAGATCACCTCTTCCCATTCATTTTACAGAAGAGGAAACTGAGGCCCAGAGGACAGGGAATGACTTGCCCAGGTTTATAACAGGCAGCTGGACTAGAACCCCACCTCTTGCCTTGTCTCAGTCCCCCAGCACAGAGAAGTGAGGTCCCACAGTCCAGCACTACATCCCAGTGTCATCTTTAGGCCACTGTTTCAGACAGATATATACAAATTGTGGGGAAATTCTGGTAGACATGCAGGGAAGGGAGGAGAAGCAGGAAGCCAACACAGCGGTAAATAACACACTGCCAACTCCCCTCCTTCCCATCCCCATCACTAAATTTATTATTATATACTGACACTCTCCTCCCTTCCTTTTCTGACCTCTACCTAGAGACTTTTCTCCTTTGACTGTGGATTTTTAAAAGTTCTAATGCTATAAAAGTAGACACAGTCAACTGAAATGATTTGAGAAAGAAAGGGAAGAGAAAAATCACTTTGAAACCCAAGGCCTTATCAGCCTTAGATTTCACGCCATCTGGAGTCACCTCGTTGGGTGCCCAGCTCCGCTCCGCTAGCGTCTCCTTCCCTTCTCAAACCGCATTCCAAATCCCAAGTGCCCCAAGAGAAACCTGTTGCCTGGACCTGTAATGAGCGTCCCCTCCCCTCCTTCTCACTCCTGTCCCCCTCGGCCGTGAAGCCGACTGTGCCTTCTAAGAGCCGATTCCCACAGCCACAGTTGGTAACGCGTGCTGTGCTCGGCTGACAAAGAAAAGTCACGTTTGCTCTCTGGTGGAGTTTCTCTGCACGGTCCCTCGGCCAGGAAGATAGCCTCTCCCGGAGCCGAACCCCCTCCCCCCAAGCCTGAGCTTGGCAGCTTCTGAGGCTGCCGTGGGACAGGCTGTAAAAAGAAAACCCCAAACCCAGCCACCGCAGCAAACTTTTGAGCCAACTCGCCAGCTCGGTTTAAAAGTACCCAGTTCGAGCACAGAAGCAAAAGAAGGCGCTGTCCCTTTAAATAGGGCTGTCAATACCCAGATCGTTTCTGAAAAGGGGCGAACAACAACAAACAACAACAACAACAACAGGCAACCTACCGTCTTGGAATCTAACTCATGGTGGGGCTGACCTAATACTTTATCTACACTTGCTGGGTCTGCGAACGTGACGAAACCGAAGCCTCTGAAAGGAGACAAAGGGGGAGAAAAACAAACAAGAAAATGTGACACCATTGAAAGCAACAAGGAGTGGGACCGACTGCAGGAGGGGGAGCAAAAGTTGCCCCCCACGCCCCCCCACGCCCCTCCCCTCCCCAGCCCCCCTCCTGCCTACAGCCCTCCACCTCGCGAGAAAAAATATCAAGGTTAACGGGGGAAGTGGAACGGGGGCAGGGCGGTGGAGGTAACTTGGAAAATGCCGGTGCCTCCACTCTTCGGCCACCTCGGCTTCCTCTCCTCCCCTTCCCTTTCTTTAACGCTTTGTTTTATTCCGAAGGAAGCCTGGCACTTGGTAGAGATTCACCCACCTTTCTAAGAGGGGACTGAAGAGTTCGAGAAGCTGAGAGTGTGGGGTAAGCACACACTAAAAAAATAAAACCATGTGGAAAGTGAATGAAGCTGAACGTTATTTTAAACAAGAGAAAAAGAAGCGACGGGAAAATGTCTGAAAGCGGAGAGATGGGCATCTCTGCATCCAGAGTTCAGCCCCAATTAACAATAACCTTTGGGGTTATGGGGGGGGGGCGGATAGAGCGACGTTCGAGACCAGCCACGCGCCTGAGCCCCACTCTAAATCCGCTTAGCTACTTCCGAAGACACCTCCAAAAATAAAACTTAAACTTTGTTCTAAAATAAAGACAAAATCCTGAAGGCAATGGTTTACCTGGAGCGTTTCGTAGTGGGATCTCTCATGACCATACATTCTCTAATTTCTCCAAATTTGCTAAAATAGTCTCTAAGGCTATCTGTAGAGAGAGAAAGAGAGAGATGGGGGGGGGAGAAGGTGTGGGGGGAAAAAAAGCAATGCAAATTTTGATCAAGGACAAAAAACAAAGTAGTTTTCTGTTGTTATTCTGTTTTGTTTTTGCATTTTTTGCACACGCGGGGGAAATTCGGCAACAGAGGTCGCATAGAGGGCTCGGAAAGGATTTGCTATTTAAAAAAATAACCTTGCACAGGAGAAGTGGGGAGCCAATGGCCGGGGGGGGGGTTCCTACACCAGGATAACAAAGAGCAATAAAGAAGCCAAGAAGGGGGGGACCCAGGCGTCCCCCCCTCCCTCCCTTACCTGGTGAGGTCTGCCAGCTCAGTCCACCGATAAACATTTTACTAGAGGGAGAAAACATAACAGAAGTGAGCACCGATGTCAGATCGGCCATTTTGACGTGTAACTTACAAAAGCTAAAAGGAAAGCGGGGGGGAGCGGGCGAGCGAGAGCCGGGAGGTGGGGTGGGGGAGAAGGTGACGGCGAAACGCAACCCAAAGGTGTGTAACTTCCACGGGGGGGTGGGGGTGCGCCGAGGGGCGGGGGGACGCGGG
>NW_007726244.1:898424-904936 GCF_000696425.1 Galeopterus variegatus
CGAGAGCCGTGCCGCGGCTGCTCACCCCGGTCGGGGAGAAGACGCCCCCCACCACCTCTAGTTCGGCCTCTCCGTTCAAGTTCGCCGGCCCCTGCCGCCGGGATCCGGGGATGGCACCAGCCGCCCGCCCTGCTCTGCGCCCTGTTTCCAGCCACCGCGCAGAAATTTAGGTCAAGGACGTCGGGAGCAAACCCACGCCCTGACGCTCCCCGGGCGGCCCCGAAGACCCCCCAGGATCGGGAGGCTTGAGGATGGTGGAGACCCTCCTGCACGACCCTCAAGTTTTACACCAGCCTCAAGTTTTATTTTCCTTTCACGCTGGAAGTTCTCTCTGGCTCTCGCTCCACACCGGCACGTCTTGAGCGACTCCCCGCCCTTCCCCAGCAGAGGTACGAATCCGTGCCCGGGAAAGGTTATTTTGGAACTTTGAGAAACTGACGCCCCTCAAGTTTTATTTTCCT
The DNA here is from genome assembly GCF_000696425.1 of Galeopterus variegatus. Taxonomy (NCBI): domain Eukaryota; kingdom Metazoa; phylum Chordata; class Mammalia; order Dermoptera; family Cynocephalidae; genus Galeopterus; species Galeopterus variegatus. The sequence goes on from NW_007726244.1 coordinate 898,886, forward strand.
TTCACGCTGGAAGTTCTCTCTGGCTCTCGCTCCACACCGGCACGTCTTGAGCGACTCCCCGCCCTTACCCAGCAGAGGTACGAATCCGTGCCCGGGAAAGGTTATTTTGGAACTTTGAGAAACTGACGCGATTCCAGTGGCGAGAAACTGCGGAAGAACGGGTTTCCGTGTTAATCATACAGCGTTTTAAAAATATAATAAAATAGGTGTGTTGGGGTCAAGGTCAGATTATTGGGGTTCAAAGCAAACGTTTGTATGTAGTGAAAAATAGTTTGGGGTAGTCTCTTGGATGTGTGGGAAGGGTGGTTATTTCAGGAAACCCGGCTCCAACTCGTTCGTCATATATTTTATTATTTCTCAAGTTACCCAGGCTTTGCATGCCGAGATAGTAAAATGCAAGAGATTGAAGTACCTCAAGATCCCTCACTGCCTGGGGAGGTTGCTGGGATAGCAGAAGGCTTTAGACGCACCCCTGCCACTTGAAGAGCAGTATGGTGCAGCCCAGGTCCTGGCACACAGTAGGTGCTTAATAAATGCTAGTTTCATTCCTTCGTGCGCTGAAAACTCCAAAAAGCTTCTCCGATGTTTGTAGCTTACAAAGGCATCGTACTCCAGCAGATTCCAGGCTGGCCAAATTCTGACTGGATTCAATTTATGGGATATTTAAAACAATACGGATACAATTATTCTTATTGTTTTAAATTATTACAATAAACTGAGTTAATATGGCATGAGAGGCAACGCAAAGTTGTGGTTCGTCAAATACTCAAATTAATGTTAAGCATGAATTGATGCCCAATTAACATTTTTGCATTAATTTTCATAGGATTAGGAGACAATGGAATACACTCAACACCAAAACTGTACCGTGGGCCTTGGAAAAGTGGAGTGTTTGGAAAATCTCCAACACCAGCGAAAGCCTTGTGTGACCAGATCCTTAATTTCTCTGTCCCCTAAATTGGGATAATTCCTCCCTGATAGGATCGGTGGGGTGGGGTTGAGTTGAGGGGTTGAAGTGAACAAAGTGTAAATTCCCTTTTTCGTCGCAAACTTATGTAGGTTGTACTTATCAGCAGATAGTTAATGTGAGTTTTAGAAGGTGCTTGAAACTACAAACCCAAGGATTCCTGTCACTCTTGAGTTGCTTCCCAAATCATCTGGGGTCTTGTGTTGAGCCAGTTGTTATTATGATTGTTTATCATGATTATTCTCAATAACAAAATGCAGGCAACAGAGCTAACTGGATTGTATTTTGGATTTTTAAAATAGAACCACAGACCATTAAGGTAGAAAGGCCATTCCTTACCCAACCCTCAGTTTACATCAGGGTTTCAGAGGAGCTGAGCTTCCCAGGCTACACCCCACCCCCACCAGTCAGTTCCTAAGAGGGGCTCTGGTCTGGTGCTCTGCTGCCTGTGTGTTTATTCTGTCATTCACGAGGCAAGAGTGGTGCCCTTTTTTCCTGGTGTAGACCTTCACAAGCTGACACTTACTGAACTGAGTTAAAACCCTGAGAGGCTAGCACTGACAAAGTCAGTGGCTGAGAAAGAACTAGATCTTGTTATTAGCTATAATCACCCTAGAACACCAGAATGTGTTCTTTCTGTCTACCTGTAACTTTGTACCCATTAATTCACCTCTTCCCACACTACCACCCACGCCAGCCCCTTTTCCTTCTGCTCTCTACTTCTATAAGAACCACTTTTTTTTTTTTTTTTTAAGAGTTCACATATGAGTGAGATCATGCGGTATTTGTCTTTCTCTGCATGGCTTCCTTTGCATTTTTTATTTATTTATTTATTTTTAATTTATAGGTAGTAACATTTACTCTTCCTGGTCTATAATTTTATGAGTTTTGGCAAATGCACAAAACTACCACTGTAGTCAAGGTGCAGAACAGTTTTATTGTCCCTAAAAATTCCCTCATGCTGCCTCTTTGCACGACATGGTTTATAATAGCTTATTATTATTATTATCATGCATCTCTTTTCCAGATCACTCGCTCAGTGTAGCCCCTGCATCAGGAGAATTCCAGCAGCACAATGTCAGTCCTCATCCCTCTTAAAGCCTCAACAGCCCATGACACTTGGACACTCCCTTCTTGAAGATCGATCTTCCAGGATGGGTTTAAACACCACCTACATGCTGATGCCACTCAAATTAAAATTGCCAGCGCTGACCTTCCCGAAGAGCTCCAGGCTCTGCTCAGTTACCTATTCAACATCTCCAGTTAGCCTTCCTAAAGGTACCCCAAACTCAACATGTCCAAAACCATGTGCATGCTCTTTTCCCCTAATTCTGAACTTCTTTTAGGGTTCCTCTGTCAGTGAACAGATCCCAGCCATCCTAGAGACAACATGGTGGAAACTTCTTCCTCACACTTTTCCAGGTGCAATCCATCGTGAGTCTGTGGGTTTCGCTACCTAAATACCCCTCCAACTTTCTTGCCACTGCATCCCAGATCTCCCACCTGAGCCCTGCAGTAGCCTCCAAAACAGCCTTCCCACGTCCACTCTTACTCCACTTACTTGCTGGAAATCTTTCCCAGACCTCTCTGACAGGGTCGGATGCCCCTTGGTATACACTTTCTTTGTGGAATGTCCTCTGTGTACCTTACCCTGTGTGACCGTGGCTTTATTGTCCATCTCTGCCACCAAGCCATAAACTCCTGTCCATTTTCCCTCCACATACCAACACATGCCTGCATGGTGACGCTCAATCAATAATTACTGAATAAATGAATGAGTGAATGGATGAGTGAATGAATGAATGAAGATCAACATTTTATTCTAGGATTTTTTGCATCCATGTTCATAAGTCAAATTGGCTGCAGTTTTCCCTTTTCATAGTGCCTTTGTCTGGTTATACTGGCTTCATAAATGAACTGGTAAATGTTTCTTCTTTTTCCATTTTCTGGAACAGCGTGTATAAGACTGGAATTATGTGTTCCTTGAATGTTTGGTAGAACTTGCTAATAAAATGTCTGGGTCTGGGATAGACATTTTGTAGGCTGATTTTTAACTACTGATTCCATTTCTTTAATGGTTATAGATTGCTTCAGGTTTTCTATTTTCTTCTTGAGTCCATTTTTACACACTATATTTTTCAAGGAAATTATCCATACCGTCTAGTTTTTCAAATGTATTAACAAAATGCTGTTCGTAATTTTCTCTTAATATATTTTCATCTCTGCTATATTTATCCTTTTTTTCATTCCAAATATTATTTTATACTTATCTCCTCTTGCCTAGATCAGTTCTGCCAGAGATCTGCCTTCTGTTTTTTAACTAGTGTTTTCTTTCTACTTTCTTTTTTTTTTTACTTTCTACTAGTGTTTTCAAAGAATCAGATTTTAGTTTTAACACTATTTCTTTTTCTGTTTCATTAATTTTTGTTCTTACATATATTGTTATATATCTTACATTCTTATATGCTATGTAACATATAAGAATGTATAATATGAATATATATATTATATTATTTCTTTCCATCTCCCCTTGGGTTTATTCTGTTGCTCTTTTTTTAATTTCTCGAATTGGTGGCTTGGGTGATTCATTTTTAGCCTTCTGTTTTCTGATTTTAACATTTAAGGCTACAGATTTCATTCTAGGTACCACTTAAACTACATTCCACAAGATGTGTAGACTTTATCATCATCTAGGTAAAAAAAAAAGTTTAGATTTCAAATAGGACTTCTTCTTTAACCCATGGCTCAATACAAGTGTATTTTAAAATTTCTAAACATGAAGGGTACTTGAAGTCATTTTTTAGTTCTTAATTCTAACTTAACTGAATTGGCGGTCAGAGAAACTGGTCAAATGAAGCCAATTCTTTGTTACTTATTGAAACTTGCTTTGGTACATGGTCAATTTTTATAAATATTTCGTTTGGTTTTGAAAAGAATGTACATGCCTTAATTGTTAAGTGTAGCATTCTATCTGGGTCTAATAGATCAAGCTTGTTAATTGTTGTCTAGATTTTCTGTAGTCTTTCTTACTAGTATTTTGTCTGCTTGATCTATTGCTTTTTATAGAGATACGTTAAAATTTGTATATGGCTGGATTTTCCACTTCTCCTATATGTCCCTCGAGTTTTGCTGTATATATTTTTAAAGTATGTTATCAGGTGCATCAAAAAGAACTGTTAAATGCCCCGCTACAACTGTGCATATTTCTACTTCTTATTTTTCTTCTCTTTTAGCTTTGTGTATTTTGAGGCTATGTTATTAGGTGAATACAAGCTTAGATTTACTGTTTTCCTAATGAATTGTTCCTTTAGTATTGGCAAGGTGGTTTTTATCCCTAACAGTTTTTACTTTAAAGTCTGCTTTGTCTGTGATAAATATAACTACTCTTTTAGTTAGCCCTTGTCTGGTATATCTTTTTCCATCCTTTTACTTTCAGTCTTTCTATGTCCTTAAGTTTTAGTTGCATCTCTTGTAAACAGCATAGAGCTGGCTCTTGTTTATTTATTCTAAACTAGTTAAGTCTAATTCATTTACATTTATTGTGATTGCTGATACTTTGAAGTGAATCTTAGGGGCACAAAAATATATTAATCACAATATCTCGTATAACACACCATCATCATTGGGTATACCTGTGGCCCTATTTTATTTGTTGATATCATGAACACCTGTAACCTACTATTCAGCCAGAGAACTAGAAGAGAAACAATGACTTACATCTACCTGTGTGTTCCTCCCCATCCCATTCCTCCAGCTAAAGTAACCACCAATCTGAATCTTGTATTTATTAATCTTTTGCTTTTGAAAAAGTTTTATTACACATATCAATGACTAAATAATTTACCATTTTGCTTTACTTGTTTTAAAACTTTTTGAAACATTTCTGAGGCTAATTATTTTACTCAATATGGAATTACTAATAATCAACTAGATTGTTGCATCTGACTGTGGTTTATTCTTTTTCATAGTTGTATAATATTTCATTGTGTGATTACACTACAGTTGAGTTTGTCCCTTATCTTCTCAGTAGGCCTTTGGGTTTTTTCAAGTTCTTTTCTGTTACATACAGTGCTGTTATGAACATTCTTACCTTCTGGTGTATGTGGGCCAGAATTTCTCTTTGGAGTGATTGCTGGGTCATAAGGTACTGAAGATAAAACTGTACAAGGTAATGCTAAGCTGTTCTTCCAAAGTGGTATTCCAATTTGTACTCCTGCTAGCAGTGTAGAAGAGAGCCTGTTGATCTACTGATTTCTGACATTCTAGAATTTGTCTCGAGTCTCATTTTGCATCTCTTATTGACTCTGCTTTCTCTGCTTCCTTTTCCTCTTTTGTTAATTAGAAGTCATAAGTTCTATTTCTACTATTTCAGTGATTACTTTATAATTTTTAACATGTACTATTGATCTAAAGTAGAGCCCCCTAGAACTATACAATAAGCAAAGAATGACTCAATTTCAATTGTATCCTTCCATTTTTCGTATTATTGTCGCTTGTTATTTTAGATCCACCTAATTTTCTTACCCCTAATTTTAATCACCATTGTTATATTATATACAGTCAATTAGTTGTTTAGATTTGCCCATTTGTTTACCTTTTCTTCTAACATACTACTCCTTCCTTCTAGGTATCAGCCCTTTTCCCTGAAACATATCCTTTCGTAGTTCTTTTGGGGAGGTTATGTGAGTGTTATGCTTTCTCCATTAATATGAGAATGTCATATTACACTCCCATCCTTGAATGATGATTCCTTTGGCTTTAGTAGTCTAGATTGACAGTTATTTTACCTGAGCACTTTTTTGAATTGTCATTCTTTTGTAGGTAATCTGTCTTTTCTCTCTGGTTTTAAGATTTTCTTCTTGTAAAGCACTTTTTTGAATACACCATCTCTTCTTATTTGTCTGTTTACTGTTGAGACATTTGCTATCCATCCAATTGTCATTCTTTTGTAGGTAATCTGTCTTTTCTCTCTGGTTTTAAGATTTTCTTCTTGTCTTTGATGTCCTGCATTTTTACTCTGTTATGATTAAGTATAAATTTCTTTTTATTTATCTGGTTCAGTATTCGTTGTACATCCAGAATCT
>NW_007726244.1:905229-909621 GCF_000696425.1 Galeopterus variegatus
AATTGTCATTCTTTTGTAGGTAATCTGTCTTTTCTCTCTGGTTTTAAGATTTTCTTCTTGTCTTTGATGTCCTGCATTTTTACTCTGTTATGATTAAGTATAAATTTCTTTTTATTTATCTGGTTCAGTATTCGTTGTACATCCAGAATCTTGGGATTCATGTTTTTAATCAAGTCCAGAAAACTTCCAGCCATTATCTAAATGATGTCTCCCTCTCATTCTCTTATATTAGATGTATAATGCACCGTCTTCTACCCAACACACTCTGAATCTTTCAGACTTGTCTTTACTTGTCTCTCTATGCTGCTTGCTAGGCAATTTCCTCAGATCCATCTGCAGTTCTTTCTTCAACTGTGTCTAATCTGCTGTTTAATTCATCACGGCTTTTCATTTCAATGATTATATATGTCATTTCTAGAAGTTCTATTTAGTTCTATTTAAAATCTACCTTTTTAAATCATGTTATGTTATTTTCTCCTGACTTCAAATGTTCTTTTATGTCTTTTATAATTCTAAATTTACTTACTTTATAGTCCGTCTGGTAGTTCTGTATTTGAGGTTCTTGGGACTCTTGCATCTCCTGCATCTTGTTTATAGAGAATTCTATCTGTGTATATTGTGTAGTTTGGCATTGGGTCTGTAATTTTATATTAATTGTCAATTTTGGTGTTCCTAAACTGTATAAGCAGTATAATTTCTAGCCTCAAACTCACATCAATGGCCAGGTTGTAGTCCCAAATTCTCAGTGAAGCCTTTTCTTCCACACCCTCAACCCATGCCAAGACAGGCACATTTTCTTTCTCCCTGTGCACTTGGGAGATTATTTGTCCATTGAATTATTTCTCTAATAATTCATCCTTTTGAGGGTTCCATCTTTATGGGGTGTTCTCAGTTCCATCTCCCTACTTTTAATGAGCCTGAAGAATAGTCTCCTTCCTATTTTAATGCTCAAACTTCAGGCTCCTAAGGCCAGCAAACCTTCCCAAGACCAGCTCAACCTCAGCTCACTTGCAGACCATGCTGTCATCTCCCTCTTTCTTCTGACTGGGGTGGGGACGATTTTCCTGACTGTCCCATGTGCCCATTTCAATGAGTGTTTATTGTATTTTCAGCAGTGTTTATAGGTGATTTATGATGGGAGGATTTTCAAGTTGTTTAGTCTGCCATATTTCCAGAAATAGAATTCACTTCCATTTAATTTTTAATATATTCCATTTCAAAATTTTCATAACTTCCATTTTAAACGCATTATTTTCTTAGAGTTCTGTGGTATCTAAATTTTGGTTTTTCTTCTGAATAATCCATTATGAGTGAGTTAGCATTGAAATTATCTCAAATGAGGCAAATACAGGTTAATTTGGCTGTACATTATAATTACCTGGAGAACTTTAAAAAATATTGATGCTTGGTTCCACCCACAAGAGTCTGATTTAATTAATCTGGGGGACAGACAGTCTGGGCAGCAGGCTTTTTAAAATGTGTAGCAAAGGTTGAACACGATTAGTTTTAAACATACTGATGAAAACAAGCAAACAAACCATAATGGTACCTGAGCTCCACTCCAGAAAGTCTGACTAATTTAGCCTAGGGAGGGGCCCCAAGCATTATATTTTTTTAAAAGTTCCCCTGATGATTGTAATGAAGGTTGAGAACCAGTTATTTACACAGGCACACCCATTCAGAAGGGAAGAGTTAAAATAATGTTAGAACGGGAAGCATGAGAAACAATCTAGTCCAGTGGTTCCTACTGTCTGCATAAACAGCCCACCAGACTCCCAGGGAGATTTTTAATGATACAAATTCCTGGAGATTGCGATCTCAGATTTAAAGTAAGGCCAGTGAGTCTTTAATTCCCCCAAAGAACTGCGAAGGCCACCAAGTTTGGAAGCCATTCAGTGAGCCCATCTTGTTTTACAAAGGAGACCATTCCTGGCAGAAGTGCTTTTTTCTCAAGTTCTCAGAGCTGATTAACAGGACAGCTGGCTGGAACCTTGCAGTCTAGTGTCCACTGCGTCCATTTCTAACCATAAAGTCTCCTGCTACTTTTAGAAGATCTTAGACATTTTAAAGAGGCAGCTTTTGGATTTGTGTGTTGTGATTGCAGGAATGTGGGGCTTTCTGCTTTGCTTTGTGTGTGAATGGCAGAACAGAGGAGAAATTAAAAGGCCTGCTGCCTTCCACGTAGTCCCTTACAAGTAGCTTGGTGGCCTTGAACAGGTAAGTCACCATCAGTCTCAATTACCCCTTCTGTAAATAGGGGATTGTGGTGGGTTTAAAATATGTCCACCAATTATTTAATATTCCTCCAAGAGATGGAACCTCATTGCCCTCCCTTTGAGTGTGGGCCATTCTTAGGAACTGGCTTCTAATGAGCAGAGGTGGAGGAAGTGATGGGGGTAGATTCTGAGGCAAGATCGTAAAAGACACTGGGCTTCTGTCTTTCTCTCTCTCGGACCACTTACTCTGGGGGAAGCCCACTGCCATGTCATGAGGATGCTCAAGTAGTCCTGTGGAGAAACCCACGTGGAGAAGAATTGAGGTTTCCTGTCAAAGCCCTAACTTACTAGCCTTGTGAGTTAGGCACCTTACAAGTGGATATTCCGGCCTCAGTCACGCCTTCAGATGATTGCTACTCCAGCCAATATCTTGACTACGACTTCATGAGAGACTTTGAGCCAGAACATTCCAGCTAACCCATTCATGATACAAGATAACAAATACTTGTTGTTTGAAGCTATTAAGTTTTAGAGTAATTTGTTACACAGCATAGATAACTAATATAGAGATACTTCAAAATGCGACAAAATAGAGCTGCTTAGTTTATAGTTCTGCAACAGGATTCATGTGCTTAACATTTATAGAATGCTTTAGTTAGACTCTGATCAGATGAACTGCATATTAGACATAACGTGGCAATTGTGTATTATTAATGTTATCAGATCGCAATACATTTCATGTTCAATTAACTGAAATGCTCTTTCCCTAGCATGGCTTCGCTCATCTTTGTATTCCCATTGCATACTTACAAAAGGTCACTGTCAAGATGTAAGAGTATGTATGTGATTTAAATGTCTTGACTCAGTAACAGCCATGAACGTGTTTTCAAATTGGAAAAGCAGGGTTAATTTCGACTTGCTCTTTTTTGCACAATGCTCTTTGTTTACTTTTTGGTATTGCATTTCACCACCATGCCATGCACCGCTCTCATTAAGGAGGCTGTTCACTTATCTGTCACCCATAGTCTCACAAGCCTCACTTTTAAAAACAGACATGGCAGACTTTGCACCAAAAAAGCAAACCATATTTTTACTAGAAAATATTTAGTGAAATGAGTTTTTATTCATGAAAATTTCACCAGGTATAAATTCCACATCTAAACGTAATGGGCCCTTTGTGTTTCCCTTAAATAAATAAATAGCTTCTTTCCTGAAGAATTATGACTCCTAGCATGCTCTTAAATTCCGGGCTAGTTTGTTTTCTTCCAAGAAATAGAAAATAAGCATGTGCGTAGAGATCCGCAGCTGGTTCTTCTTCCGCATCTGTATAATATGGGAAAGCCGAGATGGACTCTTTCCAACAGAGTCATAACTGGAGGTATAGAATATCCAGAAAATGTAAAAACACACAAAAAGGTGGAGGATGTGANTTGGTATTTTAGAGACATAAAGGTTCATTTTATTTGAATTATAAAGAAATGTGTTTTTATTTCTTTTCCAAATTGTGGAGGAAAATGCAAAAAGCTCCATAATGGAGGGGGGAAAAATGTGTTCAGCCAAAATTTTTTCACTTTTCCATTTTCACATTGGACATAGCCAGAAATCCAGTGTAGTGGTTAAAGGTTTTATCCTCTTTCATCCCACTAAACTTCCTCCTTCCTTGTCTCCAACTCAAAATTATCATACCCCACCAGAGCACATAGTGCCTACAGGTCTAGCTGAATAAGAAATGGCTAGAGTCCTAATTAATCAGTATCATTTATTGAATGACCACAGCAGAGGACAGCAGGGATTAGAATGCTTTCATCTTTAGGAGTTGCAAAAGGCGGACAGTAATTTAGGGTTTAGAGGGAGGCTGGCTCTAGCCCCTCTGAGTGGCAGCTTCCTGTAGGGTTCACCCCATGCATAGCCCTCTCCCCAACTACGGCTCTCCTATGGTATCAGTGTGGGTATGCTAGATGCAAGAGATATGCCTCAGGAATTAAACAGGAAATTTCTATTCTCAGGAAGAATATCCTGGGGCAGCTCTCCCATGTACCTTAAACTGTTTAACTGCTGTTTGTTGTTTTGTCATTGTTATTCTTATATGTGGATGTAAATATTTTATTAAACATCTTCACGGCTTGGCAGTAAGGGAGCCCTTTGCCTCCTAGACCCGGCTGTTGCGCAGCGCTGC
>NW_007726244.1:910449-913325 GCF_000696425.1 Galeopterus variegatus
CTATTCTCAGGAAGAATATCCTGGGGCAGCTCTCCCATGTACCTTAAACTGTTTAACTGCTGTTTGTTGTTTTGTCATTGTTATTCTTATATGTGGATGTAAATATTTTATTAAACATCTTCACGGCTTGGCAGTAAGGGAGCCCTTTGCCTCCTAGACCCGGCTGTTGCGCAGCGCTGCCTGGAGGATGGGAGAACAGTGCGCTTCTTGAACATTCGGAGGAGTTAATAAGGGACCAGCACAAGAGCCACCGTTCCATCAAGTCCTTTCCACCTGGTAACCATTTTCTCCCCTGGCCTCTCGGGCTTCATCTTCCATTTCTTCTTTTTTACTCAGTCGCCAGCTTAGGCCTGATGAAAGGGTCTGGGGCCTCCAGAAAAAAATGGGTACGCTTTTTAACGCCACCTGGAAACGGTTGCCAACCTTATGCCTCTACGCCAGCCTTGAAACGTGCCTCATCTCCCCCGTGACCTGCCTTGCGAACAGAAATCTAAATACCACAGCTGGAAATACACAAGACCCCTCCAGCCGGCCGCCCTCACACACTCCACAAGTTATGTCTGTGAACTTGCAACATTTCCAAGGTCATTTCCGCAGCCCAGCCTCATAGCCCATCAGTTTGCCAATTTCCCAGCAACAAGCTCATAGACCCACAAACCACACTTTAGTTTGGGCCAACGTTAGGCCTGCCTTTTTAAAATTCTTTGCTTTATGCCTTTTAAACAATAGGGGAGGTTGCCAAAGCGGCAATAAGTAGCATGGCTGTAGTGTCATCCCACCATATGTTTGGGTCTTCAGGAAGCCAACCTGGCAAGATTATTTCCACGTGAGAAATTCCCATTTCGGAGGACCGTGGGTATGAGCGCCCTCGTCTGGTGAAGAGAGGGAAGACCTTCTTGCGCCCAGGCCTTTGCAGCTCCCTCTACTGGCCGAGCAAAGAAGCTGTCTTACCTGCCTTCCCCAGATTCCGGAGTTCGGGGTCCTGCTCTCCAATTTTGAGACCAAAACCCCACAAAGCCAGAGGTTTCCTGGAGTTGTCGCCAAGACCCAGCACGATAGCCCACGCTGTAATTTCTACAATTACCAATCAACTCATTCCTAGCGGCTGAAAAAACTAGTTAAAGGAAAGGAGGAGAGAGAGAAAGCACTGTAATCTCTGAAGGGGGAATTTAAATAGGTAGAAATCACGTCTATTTAGGCATACGTGGTATTGACACACATAAAGAGACAGAAAAGAAACGAAGAAAGTATTAGATGTGAGGACAATAGAGGATAGACTGTAGAGCAAATTGCTGAGCAAGACATTCATGCTAAAAATAATACTGCTTGGAGAGGGTAAGAAATGCAAGTGTGGCTGTGTCCACGGGTGGGAAGAAAAAGAGGCTGTGTGTATAAACACTCAGAATTAGAACAAGATGAAAAGGGACCGTGATCCAGAGGAGTAGGAATGAACATAAGAATAATCTGAAGTGAGCCAGAAAATTAATTTCATCAGTCTGATCATGCTGGAGGCCCCCTAGACAGTGGCTGGCCAGGCCTCTGGGTTCTGGACAAGCCCCCAAGACCCGTCACCCACTCAGCAAATGCCACATGAGGAAAGAAGGCAAGACCTGGTTTTGTGTCTTATAGTCTGGGTCAAATATAATCATGAGCATTCAAAAAATCAATTGCCCAAGCGTCTGATGGGGAGGTTCGGCCTGACAAAAGGCGTTCATGAGAAAGACCTGGAGGGTTAGCTGATCACAAGCTTGATGTGAATCTACAGCGCGAGGAGGCTGTTGAGAACCCTAATGCAATCTTAGGCTCTATTAATAGCACAGCAGAGTGTGGAAGAAGGGAAGCAATACTCCCAGCGTGCGCTGCCGGGTCAGGCCACATGCAGTTTCATGCTCAGTCCTGCGGGCTGTATTTTAAGAGAGTCACTGGCAAATTCAAGCCTGTTCAGAAGAGCTCGGAAAGGATTGGACGTCGGTATTTAGACAGCATCATGATTAGCTTTGCAATCCTTTTACAATTGGCAATAGCAGAATGATCGTTGCACTGAAGTTGTAAACTCTCAATAGCCAGGAGCAGGAATCATGTTCCCAATGTCTCCTTGCCCTCCTTGAGCTTTGGGGACCCCTCTCTACATAACGGGTGTGATAATCTCTACCCAATCTACCTCCAAGCATAGTTTGAAGGATGGATTCACTCAGCTGAGCAGCTCTGTGCCAGGCACTAGGGGTACAAGGAGGAACGGAGTGCATACCTGTCTGAGAAGATTGAAGTCTAGTTGAACAGACAGGTCCATAAGCAGGTACTTTGCATATAATGTGACTGATGATTATAGACACATGCATTGATTTGAAATGAGATGCAATCAATTCCTTATAAGGAAAGAGTGACAAGAAAGTCAAACAGAGTCCTCGTGGAATATGGACTTTCAAGGGAAGAAGGAGGAAAAGGAATCACTGGAGGCCATGATCGGGAAAAGATTAGAACCAGGAAAGTTCAAAGTCACAAAAGACTGTTGAAGAGTCTCAACAGTGTCAGATCCATCAAGTAGTCAGGAAGGAGGAGGAGGAGGAGGAAGGCTGACACCTTACTGGATGGCTCGCTGGATGTGAGGATTGGGAGTTCTCCCTTAGTGATCAAGAAAGACCTTTCATGAAAATGATGAAGGCAGAACTGGGCTTCAGTCACGAAGTCTGTGGAAGGATGCATTTACTGAGCACCTACTGCATACCTAGCGTGATGCTACACACTACAGAAGTCCAAAAGGCAAAAGATTTTGTTGGAGCCCACCTCAATATTGTTGGTGAGTTAAGACGAACACTTGTCTGTTCATAAGGGGACTGATGGAAGATTATTATATGACTTGTTCAGCTGGGTGAGGC
>NW_007726244.1:913417-917774 GCF_000696425.1 Galeopterus variegatus
TTGTCTGTTCATAAGGGGACTGATGGAAGATTATTATATGACTTGTTCAGCTGGGTGAGGCAGACAGAATGGTGGTTTAAATGGCCAGTTGGTCTGCCCCGTGATGATGCCCCTTATGGTCCCATGGGAATGCCAGAAGAAAAAAGAATGGTCTTAGTGCACACCGAACTGGGCTTCAGTCACGAAGTCTGTGGAAGGATGCATTTACTGAGCACCTACTGCATACCTAGCGTGATGCTACACACTACAGAAGTCCAAAAGGCAAAAGATTTTGTTGGAGCCCACCTCAATATTGTTGGTGAGTTAAGACGAACACTTGTCTGTTCATAAGGGGACTGATGGAAGATTATTATATGACTTGTTCAGCTGGGTGAGGCGGACAGAATGGTGGTTTAAATGGCCAGTTGGTCTGCCCCGTGATGATGCCCCTTATGGTCCCATGGGAATGCCAGAAGAAAAAAGAATGGTCTTGTGCACACCAGAGATGGCCAACTCATCCTATTCTTTCCCTTTCCCTGGATGCTTGGGAAGTTTTTTCTTTCCCAGAAGTGTTCAGAGCACGATTCTTGTCTTACATCCCTCATGTTTGCTTGCATTTTGTTATTTACCAGTGAAATTAATATTACTCTTTACCCTGCTCACATTCTAGATCCAACACGCGTTTTTTCATCAGTGGGTTTGTGTTTGGTTGATTAGTTATTCATGTATAATGTAAGATGACAAGAGCTGTAATACAGAGAAATGATTGTGGAGAATGCAGGCGTACAAGCTCTGGGGTTGGCTTCTTTCTTTTTTTTTTTTTTTGTGCGTGGGAGTGGGTGGGTAGGCAGGTTAGTAAAGGCATTTACATTATTTACAGATGGTTGAAACTCTCCCCTTACCAAACTGTGACTGAAGCAAAATAGGGGGAGTTAAAATAAATGGCACAAATGGCACTTGACTGCACACCCCCTTGTCAGCTCTGGGTCTGTCCTGTGCAATCACTCAACTCAGGTAACTTCTCCATTCGATCCCATCCAACGTATCTTTCATATGTCAGCTTCTTTCACTGGTTGAATTTTCACAAAGGAGGTCCACCTTGTCCACTAGCTCCTCCTCTAACTTGCCTTCTAGAAATTTCCCAGGACATCTGTTTCCCTCACAGCAGCCAGAGAGGTCTTTATGGCCAATGGCTTTCCACTGTACCGAACCCCTTTGCTGGGACCTAAAAGACTTTACCTGACCTAATCTTGGCCACTGTCCCCTATCATTTCTCAAGCAAAACGAGCTACTTCCCTCTTGAGGCCCTTTGCATATGCTGTCCCTTTTGCCTGGAATGTTCTTTCTTCACTCACTGTATTTGTATCTCTTTATCATTCTTGAACTCTTAGTTCAAATACCACCTCCTTGCAAAGGCCTTTCCTGACCAGCCTCTCTAAAGCTGCCTCCTGTCAGTTCACCTTATTTAGTTTCTGCGTAGATTTCAACACTATCTGAAGTCACCTAGTTTATTTCTTTACTAGAGAATTGTCTGGAAACCTCCTGCAGCAGGGCCTCATCTGTTTTGCTCTTCCCGGTGCCTCCCACACCTGAACAATGCTGGCTCATGGTAGGAGATCAACAAGTAATTGTCGAATGAATGAATTTTAAATTTCCATAATTCTCTTCCAAAGGGCAGCCCTATTTTAAGAAAATCCAACATTAAAATATCAACTGAGAAAAGAGATACATTAAAGAGATGATTGCTTAAATTACAAGCTAGACTCATGGATGTAGGAAAGTTTCTTCCTGACTTTCACAGTGGCCATAACGTCTAGGGGAAGAGAAGCTTAACACCAAAATCTAAAATATTCCCTCTCTATCTCCAAATCATTTTCTATCACATAATCCTATTTTTCTTCTTCCTAGCACTTCTTTTCCTCTCTGAAATTCTTGTGTCAATTTCTGTTTCCTTGCTAATTGCCTGCTTTCCACCCCCATCCACAAAAGTAGAGACCTTGCCTGTCTTGTTCACTGCACACACCTGGCACAAAGTAAGTGCCCAGAAAACATGTGTTAAATAAGTGAATTTTAAATGCATAGAAATATAGAGAAAGAAACAATTAAGATGAACATGAAATGCAACGAAACACAATAATATACACATATTCACAAAAAATCAGGCCACAGAGAACTTTTTAGCAAGAGAGCTGCGACCTGAAAGGTAGGAGCCAGCCACACAGGGAACCAGACAGGAATTAGATCATATTTGCAACCCACTCCCCACCTGCTGTCAGAACTCATCACAGAGTTGGACAGGGATGTGGTGACTCAGGCATGGAGACCTAGGACACACAGGACCCTGCAGGTGACCAGGATCAGAACACAAATCTGGACCTTCAGGGGAAGCAGGCTGTGCCCAGACGTCTCAGGTCACCAGCAGGACGATGGCAATCACAATTCCCTGAGGTTTGCTGTCAGCTTCTGGGGGCGGCTGAGATCGTCCTGTGCCTGGCGTGGGAAGGCTTGGGTCGCTTTATTCGCTCCTCAGCCTGCAGAGGAAGATGATCTTGACTTAACCCAATTCCAACCAACTCCTACTATGTGGAAAACACTGTACTAGGTGCAGTGGGTGGTGGTGAGGTGAGAGGCATGCCACCTGTGCCCAAGCTGAGGACTGCCACGGAGGACCAGGTGAGAGCAAAGATGGCTCTCCAATAGGATGGGAGCGGAGCAAGTGGCCAGGGAAAGGGGGCCAGCAGCCCCACGTTACAGACAAGGAATGCAGAAAGGCTTGCCAGGGCTGCAGGTGGCCGGCAAGGAGGGCCTTCCAGAGGCAGGCAAGCCGGGGCGTGTTTGGGGACCCTGGAGAGTGCCTTTGGGCGGGAGGCAGGTACAGTCTGCAAGCAGGTACAAGAAGAGCAATATTTTATCAAAAATTCCAGTCAAGTTCCTCAGAAGCAGTTCTTGAAGGTGGCAGCTAGAGTCACGGACCAAGAGCAGAAGCAAGATGGATTTCCACGTGAGTGACCGGAGAGCAGTGTCACGACTTTACCAGAGGAAGGGAGAAGGCGGGCAAGGGCAGGCAGAGCCTCACGTGGCACCGCAGTGACGGAAGGTGAGTCCAGAAAGGTATCTGGGGCATGTTGGAATTGAACAGAGTGATAGGTGACTGGGGGGAGGGGGAGGGTAATTATGAAAGCAGAAGAACTTTCATTTGGTCCTAAACAAACTGATTCTCAAGTTAACATGGAGTACACCAGTGTTCATAGAAGCATTATTTGCAATAGACAAACGGTTGAAACAACCCAAGTGTCCATCAACAGATGCATGGATAAACCAATATATGTGTGCGGTATATATATTTATATATACACAATGTAATATTCAGCCATTAAAAAAATGAAGACGTGATACATGCTATGATGCAGATGAACCTTGAAGACATTATGCTAAGTGAAATAAGCCAGTCACAATGGGACAGACACTGTCTGATCTCATTTAGGTGAGGTAGTGAGAACAGGCAAATTCACAGGAACTGAAAGTAGAAAGGCAGGGCCTGGGGCAGGGGAAAATGGGTAGCTGTTGATTAATGGGTGCAGAGTTTCAGTCTGGAATGATAAAAAAAAAAGTTCTGGAAATAGATTTAAATATTCTGGAAATGGATAGTGGTGATGGTAGTGGGAAAATGGGTAGCTGTTGATTAATGGGTGCAGAGTTTCAGTCTGGAATGATAAAAAAAAAGTTCTGGAAATAGATTTAAATATTCTGGAAATGGATAGTGGTGATGGTAGTACAATGTGAACATACTTAATATCGCTGAATTTTACACTTAAAAATAACTAGAATGGTAAATTTTGTGTGATGTATATTTTGCCACAATAAAAAAAGTTAATGTGGAAAAATGAACATGCCAAGAAGGTCCAGGATGTTTCTTAAAAAGTAAAGTCATGGAGAAATGAAACCTGCCAGACATGAGGGCACTTCAAAAAGTTCATGGAAAGATTCTTATTACCTTTTAATTCTATTTTTCCATGAACTTTTTGAAATACGCTGTAGTGGATTGAATGATGTCCCCCCCAAACTCACTGAAGCTTGAATTGTGTCCCTCAAGTTTCATGTAATAGAAACTTAGCCCCACTGTGAGTGTTAAGAGGGTGGGAAATCCTATTCTGGTAATTGAAAGGTGGAGCCTTGAAGAGGTGATTGGATTGTAGGACCGTGTGGTAGTGAGTGGATTAACAATAGTGGTTGGGGCGTGGTTCTGAGGACTTTAGGAAAGAGAGGAGAGTCTCTGTCTCTGCTGTGCTTCCACCATCTTGCAACGTGGGACCCCCAGGTCACTGTCGCCACCACCAGATGTGTTCCTTGGACTTTGGACTTCCCAGCCTCAGAAACT
>NW_007726244.1:918433-920240 GCF_000696425.1 Galeopterus variegatus
GTTATAAGCAACAGAAACTGACTAATACATACCCGAATATTACACCGACTATAAAACCTCAAGAATTAAAGCAGCATGGCGCTGGCATCTGGTGACACAGACAGAACAATGAAACAGAAAGAAAGTCCAGAATTAGGGCCAAATCGCTCAAGACCTTCGTGTGTGGGAAAGGTGGCATCTGGAAACAGTGGGAAAACAGTGCCAGGATAACGGGAGTCATCAGGAACAAACGAAGTTGGATCCTATCTCATAATTATGGTAGGAAGAATTCCAGTTGGAGAAAATATTTAGTAAAGCACAACCCATACAAGTACCATACAAGCACAACCCATACAAAAAAGAACCATGGGAGAAGTTCTTTTTTAACCTCGAGGGTGAGCACAACCAGCTGTGACTGTGGGTCAGTCCTTTAACTTCCCCGAGCCTGTCTCATAGGGTGGTTGTGAGCATTGTAGGACGAATACATGCAAAATGCTTAGGACAATGCCTGGAACACACAAGCAACTCGGTAAATGATCACTCAACCAAGACCACCATCAGCAGCAGCAGCATCGTCATCATCAAAAAGAATGAGGACATTTTATAAACTGATATGTAAAAAAGTATCAAGATATATTATTAAGTGGGAAGAAGGGTGCAGACCGGTGTGTGCATGATGCTATCCTTAGTTGAAAACAGGGGAGCGGTAGAAAAAATACACACATATATATCTACATATATTTGTAAGTGTGTAGTCACTCAAACACACACATTAAACATCTTTGGTCAGACTGATGCTTTGCACAACTCCAGGGGGCACAATTCCATTGTTGTCTATGTTAGTGGCATCCCAGGAGCTCAGTATAAATGGTGTCCCTTGGAGTGGTGCAACGCAGTGGCCTTACTCACTTGGCTGCATGTGGGTAACATATTTCTGGAAGAATACAAAGAATGGAATAACACTGGTTGCCTGTGGGGAAGGGACAGAGGTGGCTTGGAACATAGGTGGGAAGGAGATTTTTGCAATTCAGCCTTGGTGTCCTTTCAATTGGAAACTACGTAAATGTGTTATGGTAAACTCCTCCCCTTAGAAAATAAATAAATGGAGTTATAAAAATAAATAAATACACATGTATAAGAGTAATACATAAAAGTAATATGTTAGAAGATTTGAGAAATACAAAAGAAAAGAAAAAAACTCAGAAAGGTATGAAGGAGAAAATTTCAATTAAGCGTGATATTTTTCCTGGTCTGTGGTTGTCTCTATGTGTCTGTCTTGAGTACTTTGAACAGCATCACATAGGACAGGAATGGGCAAATTATAGCCCCAAGTTGAATCTGGCCCATCACCTGTTTTTGTAAATAAAGTTTTATTGGAATACAGCCACATACATTAGGTTATGTATTGTCTATGGCTGTTCTCCTGCTACAACAGCATCATTGAGTCATTGACATAGAGACTATATGGTCCTCAAAGCCAAAAATATTTACCATCTGACTTCTTACCAAGAATGTCTGGCAACTTTTGGCATAAGCACAGATTTTGGAATGGGCTGAGTCTGGGATTCAGGTCTCAGCTCCTTTTCTGAACAGCTGATGGGGGGAGGGATTAGTTAATAATGTGTATGAAACCTCATCCCCAGGACCTGACCCATAGTGAGTGTTTTATAGCTTACACTTATTCATTTTTAAAACAATGTTAAGACCATACTATATATTTCTGCAGGATGTATATAAAATTTTGATCCCTACTTTTCTTCCACCTAACATTATATCACAGGCATTTTTCTATCTTATTAAAATTATTCATAAACATTATTATTTTCCT
>NW_007726244.1:921053-923704 GCF_000696425.1 Galeopterus variegatus
CATTATATCACAGGCATTTTTCTATCTTATTAAAATTATTCATAAACATTATTATTTTCCTCCTCTTTCTTTCTTTTTTTCCTTTAACTTCTTATTATGGAAATTTCCAGCCATACAGAAAATTAGGAAGAGTAGGATAATGAACACCCACATCCCCAACTCCTAGATAACAACCATTAACATTTGACCATATGGACTTCGTCGACTTTGTTGCTGAAACATTTTTAAATGAATTGCAGATATCATAACATTTTAGTTCTAAATACTTTCATATACATTCCAAAAAGGATATTTTCCTACATAACTTCAAAATTAACAATAATTCCTTAACATCTAATGCACATGATAAAAGCCACAGGAATATAATCTTAATTGAAGTAAGAATAAAATGCCAAGACAAATTAAAGATTTTCAAATTGAAGTTGAAGAAGAAAATATTCTCACAAAAAAAGCTGGGCCTTATTAAGAAGTGAAGCATTAAAAATCATCTCCTATACTATGTCACAGAACAGGTGTGATATTCAGTCTCTCAATATCCAGGGGGCATTCAAAAGTCATAATGGACACAGGACACTTGCTCTTTGGGTGGGATGGTCCTATTCACTGTAGGAGGGTAGCATCCCTGGCTTCCCACTAAATGCTGTTAATAGTCCCCATCCATAGTGACAACCCAAACAACTCCTTCAAACTTTCAAAATTCCCCTGAAGAGCAGAACCACACTGCCCTTGAGAACCACAGATACATGTGAAAGCAATTTGAAAAGTTGCAAGCACGTTTCAAGTACATGGTATGATTGCTGTACAAAAACTGCACTGGATTTCAGTATACTGCATATTGATACTATTTAAATGAAGACAGTTGAATTATAAAACATGAGTCTCTTCTTTTTTTATACAACCAATATCCATTTCTGGAAACATGGCAAGTGAATCAATATACTTATTGAAAACAAATAAAAATTCAGGATTAAAAATTACTTCTTATGAGAATCAATAAATAAGCAGAGAAGTTAAGAATTCTTAGTCCAGAGATCAAGTGGGGTGGTGCTGAGATGTACATAGAGTGTGACATTCCAAGGCCATTTGCTGAACCTGATGAACTTGAGCCTTGGTATTCGTGGTCTCACAAGACTTGTGAAAAAGGAGACAAACCCCCAGGTCTGCCTGAGATGAGGAATCTAATAACTAATCTTGTAGAGTAAAGATGGAATACCTCCAAAGACTATGGCCTTAGTGTAAGGGTAAATTTAGAAACATCTCCCATACTTTACTGCAGATTGGGGGGAAAAAATTGCTTCAAATGTTCACTGAGAAGGGTGTGTGTGTGTATGTGTGTGTGTGTGTGTATGTGTGTGTGTGTGTGTGTGTGTAGACACGTGTGCCAGAAATCATCACAAAATATTCAAACCACAAGCTGTCCATGACACGGTTTATAGCAAATAACAAAACAAACAAAAAAACTCCACACTGTGGGTAGTCTGGATCCACCAAGTACAGAATATAACTGCAGTAATCCCAGGAACACTAAAGCCTCCAGAACCTGGCAGAAGCAAAAGCAAATCTTCTATAGAGGAAGACAACTTTATCCCAGACCTCAAAGTATTCCCACATATAAAATGTCAAGAAGAATGATCAGTTTAACATTAAATGACAGAGAGGGAGCTAGAAAGAAACAAACTAACCTTGGAATAAGGTGCTTAAGAACTAAGAACAGAAAGGAGAGGTAACTGGAAGAAACTTGTGAGAACTTCAGATCCTGGAATAACAAGGTGAAGCCTATAAATAATCATGTTTAATATGTTTAATCACAATAAAATCCATTCATAAATATATATGCAAGAAAAAGAAACTATAAAAAAAGTGATTAATGATTTTGAAAAAGAACCAGAAGAACTTCTAAGGAAAAAAAAAACTCAGAGGACAGATTTACTAGAATAATAATATGTGAAGATGCAGCTGTAGATATCTATCTATATTTATCCATCTCTATCACAGTGAAATTGCAGAACACCAAAGACAAAGAGAGGATCTTAAAAACAGTGAGAGAGAAAAGACAGATTGTTTTAATGGAGTTACAAATTACTTACTTATTAGCAGCAGTTGAAATCAAAAGACAAAGTATGATATCTTCAATGTGCTGAGAGAAAATGATTGTCATTTTAATTCTATATCTGTAATGAAGAGGGGAAAGTCATTTTTCGGACAAACAAAAACTGAGAGAATTTGGTACAAACAAACCTTCAGTTCAGGCCAAAGGAAAATTAATCTAGATGGAAGGTTTGAGGAGCAAGAGGGAATAAAGCACACAAAAAATGAAAAATAGGTAAAATATTTAGCATATAAAGCAACAATAATAATTGACATGGGGTTTTGAAAGAAAAATTGATAGAATTAAATACACGACAGTAAGAGAATACAAGTTGGGAAGGCATACGTGGAACTTGTAAGGTTTTTATATTTTTCAGAAGGGTAAAATTATTAAGTAACTTTGATTTTGGTAAGTTATTTGCCACTATTTCTAGAGAAACAACTTACAGATTTGAAATAGTTCTTACACCAGTGGAGGAAAAAAATGAAAAATGTAAAAAACAAAAATCAATCTGAAAGAGGACAAGAAAGTATACAAAGAGAATGGAACTTGTGGAAAAAAT
>NW_007726244.1:924309-925773 GCF_000696425.1 Galeopterus variegatus
AAAAATCAATCTGAAAGAGGACAAGAAAGTATACAAAGAGAATGGAACTTGTGGAAAAAATAGAAATAAAACAAAAGATATGAAAGCTATAACCCCAGAAATATTAATAATTGTAACATATAAATGAATTAAAGGTTCTAACTAAAATACAAAGCTTGTCAGAATGGATCTTTTCTTAAATCCAACTATATGCTGTTTATAAGAAATATATCTTAAACAAGAATATATAGGAAGTCTGGAAGTGGGAGGATGGAAAAGGTGTACTACGAGAAGGTGCACTGGGTTGACTTATGTTACCATTGTGCAAAATAGACTTAAGGCAAAAAGCATGGCTAGAGACAAGGGTCACTTCAAGATGTTAAACAATCCAGTTCAACAGGAAGATATGTTGATTTTAAATTTATACACTGAACCTTCAAAATATATCAAGCAAATATTGACAGTTACCAAGAGAAGTAAACAAATCAGCAATCGCAGTGGGACATTTAACACACCCTTTCTAGGTAGGACAAACAGAACAAGCGGGAAAAAATTATCAGTAAGGACACAGAAGACTTGAACACATTTAATATAACTGACCTAGTGGACATTATGTTAATTCAGAAAACAGATGCTAAGATGGGATCAGATGTGCCAGAGGTTTACCGGGGAAACCACAGTTCTATATATGGCGTGGCCAGGCTGATGGGGTGCCTTTGAGTCAAATCTGCCCATTAAAGGAGCTTGACATCCCACACAAACGGGGCTGCACTAGTACCCCCAACAAGCTCAGTTATTAGCTGGGAGCAGCCCAGGGAAAGAGTGGATGCAGCATAAATGTGTTGGTGGATCCAGAGGAGTAGCAATTAGGGCTGCCAGTCACCTATGCTCCCCACAGCTAGAGAGCTGCACTCAACTCTCTGAGTTCATGACCACCATTGACAGAGGCCATCATACCCAGCAACTGCAGAAACACTTTCTTTCAAGCATACATGGAATATTTACAAAAATTAACTACAGACCATGTCATAAAGCAAATCTCAGTGCATTTCTTAAGGATTAAAATCATACAGACTATATGAATTTAAGGATTAAAATCATACAGTATTGTTCTCTGACAGCAATGAAATTAAGCCAGAAGTCAATAACAAATAGTTAATTGAAAACCTCCATAAACTTAGGAATTAAGAAACACATGTTTAAATAACCACAGGGTAAAAGAATAAAATATAGTAGAAATTTTTAAATATTAAGAATGGAACTATCATGAAAATACATATCAAAAATGTTGGGATTGGGGCCGGCCCGGTGGCGCACTGGATAGTGCGCCGCTTGGGAAGCGCGGCGGCGCTCCCGTCCGAGGGTTCGGATCCCACGTACAGACCGGCTCCCGCTCACTGGCTGAGCGAGGCGCAGGAGCAACGCCGAGGCTTGCGATCCCGTCGCCGGTCCCCGGTCCGGTACGGGGGCAACACTGAGGGTTGC
>NW_007726244.1:926396-928783 GCF_000696425.1 Galeopterus variegatus
CAACACTGAGGGTTGCGATCCGTTGCCGGACACGGAAAAAAAAAGACAAAAAAAAAAAATAAAAATGTTGGGATAGATTTAAACAATGCCGACAGAAATTTATGACCTAAAATGCTACGTTAAAAGAAAAAAAAAGAAAGACTAAACACTAATGAACTATGCATCCATTTTATGAAGTTAGAAACACATTAGGAGAATAAACTCAATAAAGGTAGGAAAGGAAATAATCAAGAGTAGGAATTAATGGGCCGGCCCAGTGGCGCACTGGGCCATTGCCCATTGCCGGTCCCCAAGGGGACCAAGGGTTGTGATCCCGTTACCGGTCAGTAAAAAAGGACAAAAAGGAAAAAAAAAAAAAAGAGTAGGAATTAATGAAATAGAAAATAAACACAATAGAGAAGATTAACAAAGCTAAATGTTGGTCCTCTGAAAAGACTAATAAAAATGATAAACCCCTGGTAAGACTGACCAAGAAAGAAAGAGAGAAAGCATAAGAAACAATATCAAGAATAGTGACATAAATACAGAGAATACAGACATCAAAACAAAATAATAAGAGGACATTGTTGAAAAAAATTTTTTTTTCCCTTTTTGCCTTTTTTTGTGACCGGCAACGGGATCGCAACCCTCAGTGTTGCTCCCGCACCTCGCTCAGCCAGTGAGTGGCCGGTCTGTATGTGGGATCCGAACCCTCGGCGGGAGCGCCGCCGCACTTCCCAAGCGGCGCACTGTAGCAGTGCGCCACCGGGCCAGCCCATTGTTGAAAATTTTTATGTCACTAAATTTAAAATCTTGTAAGAGACAGACATACTTTCAGGAAAATCTAGGTGACTAAAAGAGAAACCCTAAACAATCCTATAATCATGAAAGAAATTGAATGTGTGTATTAAAACCTCCCCACATATTAAACTCCAGGTCCTGTTGGCATCACCAGCAACTCCTAGACTTTCAAAAAAGATATGATTATAATTGTATTGAAGCTATTTCAAAGAATGAAAAAAGAGGCCTCATTCACTCAACTCATTTGATAAATCTCACCCATAAATATAGATTCAAAAATCATAAACAAAACATTAGTAATCTGAATCAGCAATATATGAAAATTATAATGGATCATAAACAAGCAAGATTAGCTTAACAATTGAAAATAAATCAATGTAAAATTTCCACTTTATCATAATAATAATGAAGAAATGTCACATGATCATTACCTATAAATGCAGTAAAAGCATTTGATAAAATTTAACATCCATTCTTAACTTAAGAAAAGAAAGGAAAACTGTGAGAAACTTGGAATAGAAGGAAACTTCCTTAAAATGATAAAGGTTATCTACTAAAAACACTTTGCTGGAGGTCTTAACCAATTCAATAAGGCAAGAAAAAGAAATGAATAATATAAAAATTGTAAAGGAAGAAACTATCAAGATTTGCAGACAACACTCTGTGTACATAAAAATTCCAAAGGAATATGCACATACTATCAGAATTAATAAGTCAATGTAGCAAAGTTGCAAGATTCACAGTATACAGGACAAAAACCAACTGAGTTTCTATAATCTAGCTGTAAGCAAATTGAAATCAAATTTTAAAAGATATTTATAACGGCATCAGAAAACAAAAAAACTGGGAATAAACCTTCATTAGATGTGTAAGAGTTTTACACAGAAATTATAAACATTATTGATAAATATTAAAAAAGGTCTAAATATGAAAATTATAGCATGCTCATCTTGCTATTTGCCTTCTATTTGTTCCACCTAGTCTCTATTCTTTTGGTCTCCTCTTTCTTCTTTTGAATTGCTTGAGTATTTTTTTAAGATTCCATTTTAATCTCCACTATTTTCTTCTTACCCAGACCTATTTATTTATTTATGTAATGATTGCTCTGGAGTTCTCAATATATGCCTTTAATGTAACACAGTCTGTCTTTAAATAATATTAACTCACTTCACATTTAGGGTAAGAAGCTTACAACAGTATGCTTCGTATTCTTTTTCCCATCCTGTGCTATTTTTGCCATTTACTTCGACATATGCCATAAATATCACAATACTGTTTTTCTTTAAGCAATCAGCTGTCTTTTTCAAAGGATTAAAAAATGAGAGGAAAAATCTGTTATGTTTTCCTATATAATTTACCATTTTTGCACTCTTTATCCCTTTGTATAGATCCCAATTTTCATCTGGCATCATTTTCTTCTGCCTGAAGAACTTCTTTTAATAATTTCTGTAGCCCAGGTTTGCTTGTGATAACTTCTCTTGGCTTTTATATCTCTGAATAAAGTCTTTATTTGTTCTTTATTTCTGAAAGATATTTCTGCTGGCTATATAATGTTAGGTTGACAGGTAATTTCTTCTTCTTTTTTTTTTTTTTTTTTTTTTTTTTTC
>NW_007726244.1:929428-937205 GCF_000696425.1 Galeopterus variegatus
GCACTTCCCAAGCGGCACACTAGCGCAGTGCGCCACCGGGCCGGCCCAACAGGTAATTTCTTCTATCAGTAATTTAAGAGATGTTGTTCCATTGACTTTTTGCTGCATAATTCCAGAAAAGAAGCCTACTGTCATTCTATCTTTGTTTTTCTGAATGTAAAACATCTGCTTGCCCCACCAGCTGCTTTTAAGATTTTCTTTTTTACCACTGCTTTTAGATTTAGACTATGGGATACCATAATTTGGTGGTTTATTCTGTTTGGAGTTTGTTGAATTTATTGGATCCATGGATTTATGGTTTTCTTCAAATTTAGAAAAAAATTCATCTATCGTTCATTCAAATATTTTCCCTGTATGTCTTCTCTACGAACTCCAATTACATGTATGTTAGGCTTCTTGATATTGTGCTGTAGGTCTCTGATAATTTGTTCATTTTTTTTCAGTCTTTTTTCTCTGCATGCTTCATTTTGAATACTTTCCATTATTGTGGCTTCAAATTTATAGACCTTTTCTTCTTCAGTCTTTAATCTGCAACAAATTCCATTCAACATATTTTTTAAATTAATAAACTTTATTTTGGGGGGCAGTTTTATAGCAAAACCAGGGGAAAGTACAGAGAGATCTTATGTACTTTCTGTTCCCACACATGTACAACCTTCCCCACTATCGACACCCCATACCACAGAGGTACATTTGTTACCATCAATGAAACTGTATTAACACATCATCATCACCCAAAATCCATAGATTACATTAGGGTTCACTCTTGATGTTGTTATTATAAGGTACCTGAACTACCCATGAAGCAGCATTGTGTTATTTAAAAGTGGCTTGGGGCCGGCCCGGTGGCGCACTGCTACAGTGCGCCGCTTGGGAGTGCGGCGACGCTCCCACCGAGGGTTCGGATCCCACATACAGACCGGTTCCCGCTCACTGGCTGAGCAAGGTGCGGGTGCAACACCGAGGGTTGCGATCCCGTTGCCGGTCCCGGTCCGGTACTGGCGCAACACTGAGGGTTGCGATCCGTTGCCGGTCACGAAAAAAGACAAAAAGGAAAAAAAATTATAAAAAAAATAAAATAAAATAGAAGTGGCTTGGATTAATTTTAAATATATGCCGTAAACTCTAGGGAAACCACTGGAAAAAAAGAAAAAGTAAAATCAATAGCTAAGAAATAAGAGAAAATGGAATCATGCAAAATGCTCAATTAAAACTACAAAAGGCAGGAAAGTGCGGAAAACAAAAATTCCCATATGCATGTGTTTCCCCTTTTTTTTTTTTTTTTTTTTCCCTTTTTTCGTGTCCGGCAACGGATCGCAACCCTCACTGTCGCGCCCGTACCGGACCAGGACCGGCAACGGGATCGCAACCCTCGGTGTCACCCCGCACCTCGCTCAGCCAGTGAGCGGGAACCGGTCTGTATGTGGGATCCGAACCCTCAGCGGGAGCGCCACCGCACTCCCAAGCGGTGCACTGTAGCAGTGCGCCACCGGGCTGGCCCGTTACACCTTTTTTTAATTGTCCCATAGTTCCTGGATATTCTGTTCTGTTTTATTTCAGTCTTTTTTCTCTTTGCTTTTCAATTTTGGAAATTTCTGTTGTCATATTCTCAAGCTCAGAGTTTCTTTCTTCAGCCGTGTCCACTCTACTAATGAACCCATTAAAAAAATTTTTCATTTCCGTTAACTATAGCAGATTTTCATCTCTAGCATTTCTTTTTGAGTCTATCTTAGAATTAAGCTCAGAGTTTCTTTCTTCAGCCGTGTCCACTCTACTAATGAACCCATTAAAAAAATTTTCATTTCCGTTAACTATAGCAGATTTTCATCTCTAGCATTTCTTTTTGAGTCTATCTTAGAATTTCTATCTCTCTGTTGACATTATCCATCAGCTCTTGCATGTTGTTTACTTTTTCCATGAAATAGTTTAGCATATTAATTACAGTTTTTAAAAATTTCTGGTGTGATAATTCCAAACATTTCTGTAACATCTGACCCTGATTCTGCTTGCTCAGTCTCTCCGAACTGTGTCTTTTGCATTTTAGTATGCCTTGTAATTTTTTTATTGGAAGTAGACATGATGTACTGAGTGAAAGAAACTGCAGTAAATAGGGCCTTTAGTAATGTAATGGTAAGGTGGGGGGAGGGGAAGAATTCTATAATCCTATAATTAGGTGTCAGTCTTTTGGTGAGCCTTTGCCCCTGGACTGTGAACTTCATCGGTATTCCTCAGTTGTCCCTCATCCACACTCCTTATGTGGGACAGGATGGCTAGATGGGACAGGAATTGTATATTTCCCTTCCCCATATGGAAGACTAGAGGGAGCTGGAGTTGGATTTTTCCTTTCCTCCAGGAAGGTTTGGGTTGGATGATACCCTAGCAGGTTAGGATTTGGTCAAATAATTTCTCCTGAGGGCAGGCCTTGTTAAGAAAGACAGAATTCTCTGGCATGTTTCAGAATGATTCCTTTTCCCATCCCCCTATCAGAAGCATGAGGCAATTTTTCTCTGTACCTTCCTGGCAGTGCTCCTGGAGGTAAAACTCACAAAAGCACGGGGTTCCTCTACGATTAAGTACCCCTGGAAATTTTAGCTCTCAGACCTGTTCACACTGCACCTTCAGCAATTTGTCAGTTATAATTCAGGTTTTCTTACCCCAGTGCTGGCTCCTGAGGAGGTTTCTGCTCATCGTTGCTCTGGTAAGTTGTGATTCTCTGTACCTGCTTGTCTGCCTCTCCCGTTTGGGGGGCAGCAGTTTTTCTATCACCTCACTTCTTTGACAGATCTAAGAAGCATTGTTGATCTTTCACTTTGTTCAGCTTTTCACTTCTTAGGACAGGGTGGCAATTTCTAAGCTCCTTACATGCCAGACCAACCATTCAATATATTTTCATTTCAGGTATTTTGTTTTTATATTTCTAAAAGTTCCATTTAGTTGTGTTTTTTAAAAAATATCTTCCATTCTCTCCTCATCATGTTCATGTTTTTTCTCTACATTTTTTAATATAAAGGGCATATTTATAATCACTGTTTTAATTTCTGTCACATACATCTGTTTCTATTGGCTAATTTTTCTCACCTGGTAGTAAATCATATTACACTGATTCTTTTATACCTGGTGATTTGTTATTGGATGGATGTGATGTTGTTAAGTGCTATATTCTGAATGTTGTATTTCTTTATAAAGTGTTGGATTTTTCTGGCATGCAGTTGCTTGGGGTTAGTTGAATCATATTAAGGCTTGATTTTAAGTTTTGTTAAGGTGTATCTAAAACAGCCTTTAGTATAAGATTGATTTAACCCCACTACTAAGGCAATGAGTTTCTGAGGACTCCACATATGTATTAGTCAAGCCTCTCTAGAGAAACAGAAACCAGTAGGATATATACTAGTATACAGACGGTCCCTGACTTATGATGATTCAACTTAAAAATTTTTCAAATTTATGATGTATTGCAAAAGCAATATGCATTCAGTAGAAACCATACTTCAAATACTGAATTTTGATCTTTTTCAGGCTAGCAACATGTGGTATAATACTCTTTTGTGATGCCGGGCACTGGCAGTGAGCCAAAGCTCCCAGTCAGCCACGATCACAAGAGTGAACAACCACTACTCTACAGTGTACTGTGTTGCCAGGTGATTCTGCCCAACCGTAGGCTAAAGTAAGTGTTCTGAGCATGTTTAAGGTAGGCTGGGTTAAGCTATGATGTTCAGTCAGTTAGATGTATTAAATGCATTTTCAACTTACAATATTTTTAACTTACAATGGGTTTATCAGGAGGTAAACCCATCATAAGTCAAGGAGCATGTGTAGGGGTGGGGGGTGTGCATGTGTGGGGGTGGGGGGTGCATCCATCACAATGTATTATGGGCATCTTTTCTCTGGCTGGAGAAAACATGAACTGTCCCCAGCTCTATATGAGCTCCTGGAATTGTTTGGCCTGTCGTTTTTCAGAGATTCCTTCCCCAGCCTTGTGGAATTCCAACCCATACACGCACTGATCAGCATTAACCCAAAGATTTGTGAAGACCACTCTGAAGATCTCTGGATTTCTCTCTCCTTCTCTCTCTCTTTCTCTCTCTCTCTCTTTCTCTCCTTCTCTCTCTGTCGCTCTCTCTCTCCTTCTGTCTCTCTCTCTCTCCTCTCTCTCTCTTTCTCTCTCTCTCTCCTCTCTCTCTCCTTCTCTCTCTCTCCTTCTCTCTCTCTCCTTCTCTCTCTCTCTCTCCTTCTCTCTCTGTCTCTGTCTCTCTCTCTCCTTCTCTCTCTCTCTCCTCTCTCTCCTCTCTCTCTCTTTCTCTCTCTGTCTCTCTCTGTGTGTCTCTCTCTCCTTCTCTCTCTCTTCTTCTCTCTCTCTCTCTCCTTCTCTCTCTCTCTTTCTCTCTCTCTCTCCTTCTCTCTCTCTGTCTCTCCTTCTCTCTCTCCCTGTCTCTCTCTCTCTCTCGTTCTCTCTATCTCTCTCTCTCCTTGTCTCTCTCTCTCTCTCTCCTTCTCTCTCTCTCTTCTTCTCTCTCTCTCGCTCTCTCTCTCTCTCCTCCTCCACTCCAGTACTCTGCCTTGCAAATTCTAGGTGCCTTGGTTTCTCCAAACTCCCTTATCTGTCCTGTCAATTCAGCAAAAATGCTGTGCTCACTTTGAGTTCTCCATCCTGAGCTTCAACTGGAAACTGCTCACACTCAACAGACAGAGGCAACCATAGGGCTTACCTCATTGGGTTTCCCTTCTTTTAGGTATCACAGTCCTGTGCTGACTGTTGTCCAATGTCTGGAAATCACCGTTTAATATATTTTGTCTGGTTTTCTAGTTGTTTATAGTGGGAGATCAATCCTATAGTCCACCTTCATGGGCATATATTAAACCATTTTTTGTATTATAATACCAGCAGTTTCATGTGGTTCAACCTACTATTTATTTCTTGTACAGGTTAGTGGTTACATAGATTTGCTTAGTTCATGACCACTCATTGAGCTCTGCATTTATGATGGGTACACTCTTCTGTGTATGTAAAATGCAATAAAACATAATTTAAAATAAACAAAATAAACTTATATACAGTGTAAATGGTATAAAATAACAAAGACACTCTTGAAAAAAAAGAATAGGTGACTTGCCCTATCACATATCAGATATCAAGACTTATTAAAAAACTATTCTAGTTGAAAAATCATGATATTGATACAGAGCTAGGAGAACAGACTAGAAGAAAATATAGAAACCTCTTTTCAGAAAATACCCACATGGCTGGCCAGTTCATCTGATTAGATTGTGGTGTTATAACATCAAGGTCAGGGGTTTGGATCCCCATACCAGCCAGCCACACACATACACAAAAGACCCACACAATTGTGAACACTTGATGTATGACAAGGATGTCACCTAAGAACAGCAGGGAAACACTGAACTTTCCAATAAATGATGCTGGGATAATTGTTTTTCTACAATTCATAAAACTTTGCCTCCTACATCACACCATATACAAAAATCAGTTTCAGGTGGATTAATAACTAAATGTGAAAGGCAAACTTATAAAGCTCTTAGAAGATAACAGCAAAATATAAAAATGTTTTTAGGGATAGGGAAGATTTATTAAATAGGACCCACAACAAAACACAAAACATCATCTTTTCAAGATCGATAAATTAGTCTTTGTTATAATTAAGTACCTCTGTAAGTCAAAAGACATTGTGAAGAAGATAAAATGGCAAGCCAAAATTGGGAGTACATGTTTGTAACATATATAACTGTTAAAAATCAAGTATCCAAGATATATAAATAACTGTTATAAATTTATTTTAAAAAGACAATTCTAATTTAAAATGAGCAAAAGACTTGAACAGGCACTTTATAGAAGAGAAAACTTGAGTGGTCAATAATCATATGAAAAGAGGTTTAATCTCTGATTAAAATCATGAGTTCTCATTATATACACACATGACTGGCAAAAATTAAGTCTGATAATAGCAACTGTGGAGGGTGTGGACCCACGGGATCACTCACCCACTCATCCCCTGCAACTAACTGGGAGTGTAAATTGATCAAAGCACTTTGGAAAAAGTTTATTACCAAGTGAAATTGAATATGTACTTTCCCTCTTGGGTATAAATGCTCGAGAAGCTCTCGCACACATATATCAAGAGAAATATAAGGAATGTTCAGAGCAGTATTATAGGTAACAGTTAAATATCCATTAATAGTACAATACATACTTTTTTTTCCTGTGATGGAACTCTATATAGCATTAAAAAGGAATAAATTACAGCTTTGCTCATTGACATACAAGAATCTCAAAATATAATGTTGAAGCAAAAGATGCCAAACAGAAATGAATACATATAGTATGATTCAATGTCTATAAATTCTTTTTTAAAGACAAAACTAAACTGTATTATTTGGGATAGAAACATAATTGGTAACACTATAAAGTAAAACAGGAGAATAATTATCACAAAATGTTAGGATAATGGTAACTTCTGTTGGGAGAGTGAGAATTCCAGGTGGGAAGGGGTACGAACTTTTATTCATGACCTGGTTGGTTGTCACTTAGGTGTCACCTTGCTATTATTCTTTAGATGTACTTCCGTGTTTTATTCACTCATCTGTATATATGACATATTTCCAAATAAAATTAACCTAAATTCTATGTATATTTTCTTTATAATCAGAGGTAATGTAATGATTTCAAGGTTTTACATGTCCTTATTCATTCATTCATTTATTCCACAGGCATTTGCTACATATTTACTATGTGTTAAGCCTTATATTAGACACCAGAAATATTGAGATTAATTTACCTATTATGGAGATTTAATAATAAAAAATAATAATTGATGTTATTACTGTTATCGTAAATGACATATAACTGTTTACATTTGCACTAAGCACTTTACATAGATCATCTCATTTAATCCTATGGATTACTATTTCCCCAATTTTAAAAACAAGGAAACTGGGCGATTATGGAGATTTAATAATAAAAAATAATAATTGATGTTATTACTGTTATCGTAAATGACATTTAACTAAGCACTTTACATAGATCATCTCATTTAATCCTATGGATTACTATTTCCCCAATTTTAAAAACAAGGAAACTGGGCGCAGCAACATTTAGTAATTTGCCCAAGCTTACAGAGCTTAGAAAAGGCAGAACCAAGATTTGCTCTTAACAACTGTGGTTTTCTACCTAGTGTTCAATCACTTTCCTTCCAATGACAACACCCTGATTTTCCTTTGAGGAACCACCCTTTCTCACACTTGGTCACTGTGGTTCAGTTGGGGCTAAGTACCCAGTCCTGGGCCCAAAGACTGAGGTATTGACCCAGGCCAGGCCACTCGTCCTCCTGGATGCAGTAATTGGTCCAGGCATGAGCGTGTGACCCACAAGAGACCAACAGAATTCAAATCTGCCAGGTGTGTCAGCATTTTGGGGGGAAATGAGTTCTCTTTGCACTGGAATTGGAGCTACTGGCTATGAAAATAAAATATGCATGGACATTTGTGGGGATCCTCTGTTGTGGAGAATGAAGCCAACCAGAAGCAGAGAACAAAAAATTAGACAGAGTCCTAATGCCATGATTCGAAGCCTTGGATCCAGTCATGCCTGAAGCTTTCCCTCGTGTCTGGTCTTTCAGTTACATGAGCCTCAAGTTCTCACACTTGCAAAAAGAAGTTCTAGCTAAAACAGGGACACAGGCACATAATCCAATAATTATTGTACCAACTGAGTGGTGAGGGCTAAAATAAATGTGAGTATTTAAGGTATACACAGGTGTACTCG